>NW_019213198.1:8119-53538 GCF_002532875.2 Varroa jacobsoni | reverse complement strand
TTAATTTGCGGTGGTTCATGCTGGATAAATAACTCACTCATACAATATTGGCACTGAAGTTAATTAAAGTAAGAGAGGAATCTTAAATAGAGTGTGATAGAAAACTGTAATTTGTTAAACTGGAGTGTTCCTTCCCCGGCATGTCGAGCTAAATAGACGAATTTTTGCAAGGTTTTAGGAAATATCTGGTATGATCACATTAAGCGGTTTTCATGTAATGTGATATACCTATCCTCGATATTTATATAAGTGGAGTACATCAGTTGGCTGAACAGATGGTTTAACCAATTCTTACTAGGTTACAAATGTGAAGTTTATCTAAGTCAGATTGTTTAGAACGCTGCTTTTTATGTAGCTATTGGGATTGTCACAAATAGCATATGGTTAGTTATACATGATACATACAAAAATCGAATTCTTTGTAATTATGTGTGTGCAATAATGGCACAAGAGAGAATATACTTAATGATATATTTATTGATCACTCTAATCGTACGGTATGTGTAAAATGTAAATAAACATGCCGTAATAAATTAAACTCTTTGAGTATTGTCATGTGAACTTAAGTAAGTTGAGAAAAAGGAATGCACTGCTAAAAGCTGCTCACTTACGAAAACGTGATTGAAAGCTGTCACAGAAGTGACGTAAATCATTGGATATCTACATATATTCGTTCAGAACCATGTTTCTGCCTTAAGCTTTAACATTTGGCGTTCATAACGCGTAAAAGATAATCATTTACAAACAAAATTTGTTAACGGAGCTGCCTGTTATTCCCTGCCCTTTAGGGCAGAAAATAAATGGGCGAAATAGCTTGATTGCAACTTTCGTAGCAATCCTTCGGCATCGTTAATGCGTCAGCGTTAATAAAAGAACTTATTGCAGGATTGTATATATTTAGTCAAACTGTTACGTTAAGTACTTGCTACTTTCTTAGCTGAAGTTATTAAAAGAGAAGAAGAAACCATTTTGAGTTTCAGGTAAAATAGAAACGGTCAACTTAGTCGACTAGCTTAGAGCTTTTGGATTTGAATACAAAAAGCGATTGTCATTAACTTAAGAAGCACGATTTCTTTGAAACACCTTGTTTTCTATTTGCTAACATCACTCAGGGGCTCAAAAGCAGTTAATACATCTAGTTCCCTCTATGCTGATGAAAAATTAATAAACAGATAGGCTTTTTTTTAATTTACAAAGTTATATTAGGAGTATTTCCGTTAAAGTTTTGTGTATATATATATTCTACAGTTGTATATTCTATAGTACATAGTAGTATACAGTTAATTCTAACAATTGTAGTGTAATTAAAAAACGAGCGAAAGCTTGTTCAGTACTTCAAGCAACGCTCATCATGACCCTTGTTTCCTGGAGATCTTTCTCATTAACCAATCAGACTTTGTATCCATCCATTTACGTATGTGTGCGTTGCAAAAACCGTACGGTCCTCGAACTGCTTGTCAAAGGCAACTAAACTTCAGGAGTTTTAGAGCTTGAAGAATCAAGAGTCGATGTGTCCCAATGAGGCCCACGTCGGTGCTGAATCTCACGTTTGTTCAAGTAATGTACTGTGATCCTTACTAAAGCCGAACTATAAATAAGTACGGTTTCGTTCTAGAACTCCCTTATGAGAATCTGTTGTATGTGCAGGCTATATTATGCTTTTCATTGTCCTTTATATGCTGGAGCAGTATGCTACAGCTTCTGTCCTATGTCCTTTGACTTCGATCCGAATTTTCCTAACGTACGATAGTCGTGGTATCAGATTGTAGTCTAGCCACAACAGCTCTCGGATCTGATAAATTCACTAAACCTAGCAAGGGACTGTTCTAGACACAATAATAATATACGTTGGTTTTGCATATAGGAACAGACGAACGAAACAAGTCACCTACGTCCGGTACCTATCTCAATTGTGGGCGAAATATACCCAATTTCGGTGAATAGTCAGAGCTTACGCTTTTGAAATGGTGTACGTCTAGTAAAGTGCGTGGATTCTGTTGAAACATGTAGAAACGAGCACAGGGCGAGCTACATTGGCCACCATCATTTCTAATAAGAACTTAGAAAATATGTGGCGCTAACTAATTGCATAAGTAATTAAACTGCTTTTCGTATGGTAATTGATTTCTTTGCATGGTGATTTTCTTTAGATTCGTACATACATATAGCCTTATCTACATGGAAAACAGTTTTTCAGAAACTAAGCTTTATATTAAGCTAAATATCTTAACAAATTTACCCAGAGCTTTGTTAAAAAGTAGATTCTTCTGTTCTGAAATAATTTTATGTCGTACACCATCATTCAAAGGTAGAAATCACTGCATATTTTCTCGTGGCTATTTGTTTCATTAACATATATGACACTTTACTATGATGGCGCACCGCTTCAACGCCGCAGTCATCCACATCCTATTATTGACCCTTGTGTCCCATTAAATGTGAACAAAAATGTTCTGGGCCCAAACCACTAAAATTTACTCATTAACAGTTTGCCCGTTCTTCATCCCACACCAACAATCAATGCAAAACGCGAGTTAAAGCGACATCACCACCGGTCCATATACATATCTTACATACAGAAAGGCGCCTTAAGATAAGCATGATCGAAAGTGAAGGAGCTATGCAGCGCCAGTTGTCTTTGTCTTGTCGTGGCGTGTATCGCACACAGCCACGGATGCATGCATTACTGCTTAGCTTGACGAGTCTCCCAAACCGCACACGCAGCAGTTCTATGATGGTGTTTATTACCGCGCGTAAACAGCCTGACCTGTACAGCAAATACGCTCACTAATGTCTTTTTAAAGCGGGCGGCTGCTGTGAAACAGGGTCGCACATCTGACAAGCCCTTGTTCCATTATGCTTCCCTTTTTTTATGCTCTTCGAGCTACTCGCTCTATTGTCGCGGTTATTATAAGTTAATGGGACGTACTGACAAGATCTAGAAACTGAATTCGTAAAAGCACCCAGCAGTAAGCAACAAGAAACTAAGTTTTCGGTGCTGTTGCTTTATTGTGATTATAATAGAATGATAGTTCATTACAGAACCGCCGTTCTGGGTGCATCTTCTTCAACGCTAATGATAATGCCGCTTCTTGGTGATGACTGTTGTCGCCGGATCAGATGTTATCTAGGGCCTGGTGGGGGGACCCTCGCTGAAGTAGGAATCTCAAACGGGATCGAGAGGGCTATAGCTTTCAGTAGGGTTCACCGTATGCGCGTGTAACTGTAAAACTTGTCGCCGAAACCTCTTCATTTAGAAGCAATTGTAATTGCCGGCTAGTTATTCTTCTCCGGAGCTAACGAAATGATTATTAAAACATCTGCTAATAAGCAGGGTACCAGCAGTCGCATCTGTTCGACAACACGGAAAAGAATTATCCACGTAGACGTGATTTGGCAAGCCAATACATACAGGCGTATAAATGGTGGTAACAGCAACGCCAACCGTAGCGCAGAAATTCCGAGAACATCGATCGTGAATGGATATAGTAGTAGTGTGTCTGTTTTCATTCGTGATAGCAACGATTGTTGCTTATGTTTTTATAGTGTCACTTATGTTAATGACGAGGCCACAGCGCATGACACAGGCCCCGTAGGTGCAGGAGTGGGTCAGCCAGATGATTTCTACGTGTTGTAATACACAGCGTTTAATGAGATATTTTGTAATAAATAAGACATATAGAATGAACACGATGAATTCGGGGATACGCTTTTTATGACTGACCGTTAAGATAATGTCATGTAACGTCTAAAATGTATGCGCATGCGTCGGCATTGTTTTATTTGCCCTCACTTTGTACAGCTAACATGACTATGGAATGGAGGAATTTTCTAAGCGTATTTTGACAGTCTAATCTACCCCGCCAAAAAGAACTCCAATGTACAAATAGAATAATGTTATATTTACGCTTGGGAGAACAACAGGCCGTTTACACTTGAAGCAGTGTTAATACCAGCCGGAAACCTACCTTTGGCCTATCCATATATATTATGTTCATCAAAACAGTCTTGTCACTACTGTAGGCACTGAATTTGCGCCTCTCGCTGGAGATCGGCTTGAGTTATTTCTAGTCGATTAACATAAAATCTATTCCATCGAATAAATCAAAATCGTTTTTTAAAAATTTGAATTTAACATGATATGTGATACTTGTTGAATACATTTTTTAAAATTAAGTCGGTTTAGTTTGTTATTTGCAACAAGATCTGTTATTCACTAATCAATTTCCTATATTACACTGAGGAGAAAGACGTTCACTTTAGCCATATTGGCTCACAAAGAAATTATATATTTGATTTTTTAATTTATTCACAAGTGTTTTCCTCAAAAGGAAGACAGTTCACTACCAACGTTCTACAAAACTAAGTACCACTGTCCTTAAATTAAGTAAACCGAAATAAACCGATTGGTGTATCAGACTTAATACAAATAATGGAAAAATGGTAAACTGACCCTAGCTTCAATCAGAATGGCTTTTGTAAAAAGTGCAATAAGTTATCTCATTGAATAGTTCTCATATTGATTTACCAAATCTGGTTCGCGCAGGCCCCTAGTTAAGACAGCGCGGTGAGAAGAAAATTAGTGAAACGAGTTTCTACCCAAGAATGATCATTACGACGAAATATCGCCCCATAGCCGTGTAAAGGTTATGCAAAAGCATAAAAAAAAAGTGTATGCAGTTGTTCACATCGGTTCGTACGCAAAACGCATTTTCAGTAACAAACTGTATGTCGTAATAGCCTTGTCATATATTTTTCCTCATTTAGAACTTAAAACTATAAAATGTACATTCCCGTTTCACATGCTGCTTCAGGACCTACTATGGCTGATTAACACAATTTACGTTACTAACACACTTATTACACTGCGCAAAAAAATATGGAACTACAGGGTGTTAATGCTAAAGAAAGTTGACTACTATCAGTGAAAATGCTGTCTATCTGTACCTTACAGGTCAAGCTTAAATTCTATTCGAAGGTTTCTTAAACTCACTTAGACTCGTAATAGGAGTGTGAAAAATTTTCCAGTTTTACATGATATAACGATTAAGGGCTAGGAAGCCCGTGTTAAATTTAATTTTCTGAATAGAGCTAAGCGTAAGTAAATGATGCGAATGACAGTATTACATGAGAGAGATCAACAATAAATACAATTTACTTTTTGAGGGGCATTATAGCTCTCAAGAAGGTATAGATATCTTTCTTTGAAAGGTATGCAGCAGCTTGAATAGACGAAGAGCGTTAAAAAGTATTAAACGGTCGTATTGCCCAATATAGCGACTTTTTTTTATCATTCTATTGTGCGATTATTTAATTTTACTGCTAAAAAGTTTTAAGAAGATTACATGGTCAACCAAAATTTTCAATCCCCGTTTCTACTCAGCCCCCTCATCCACATAGCAAGAGCTTTCGCAGAATTTTCTTTTTCTCACGAGGATTAGTGAAGCCGCTTAACGTTATCTGAGAACTTGAACCTTAAAAACGTTTTTACAAGTGAAAAAATAAAGGTGGCGTCTGCGTTTTACATAGTTTCTGAGGGGGCTATTTGAAACAAAAGAAAATATAAGTACGGTGGAATAAATATTTTCAGTTTTAAGAAACATCATTGGATAGAGAATATTATGCATAGCAGAAAACGCTATACAGATAATATCATTTTGTTGAATCCACTTTGTATGTGTACAGCCATTATGTACTTTATCCTAACACTTTTTTATGCAGGCATCGAAGAAAAAAACATCTGCGAAATGCAGACAGTTTCAGTATAGCTTAAAGACTAAGTATTAAGTAGACTTATTTTTATATGTGGCATCATTTGTAAAGAGTGTTCCTAGGATGAATCAGCAATCCCTGGCTGAAGCAGGCAGTGGTCACTGATTCACATCTCGTTGCGCAACACACGGTATATAATACGTGTAAAATAAATTGTATTGTAGGAGTTCCTATTTTCCTATCCCTTATTTGTCTCAGATTATTAAAGCGCATCATTTGAAAATAAAAAAGGCAACGATCAAATTCTGAGCCCGTTCATAGAATTATAGTAAGCAAGAAAATAAATATGTCTGAGCTTTTTTCGCTGCCACTTTAGCCAGACCGAGGTTTTTTTTATGAATTGCAAATGCGGTACGATGGACTTTTTTAGTGGTTATGCTTGGAAAAAGCACGGCAAAGTTCAACTGCGAAGTAGTTATTAGGGCCAGACAAATGCTATGTCACTACTTTGCTTAAAAGCGGCAAAAATTTAATTTGTGGGAGACTCAATCGGCGTGGGTCAACACAAATGTATCTTTCAATTTTGCCTATTTGTTGCAGTCTTTAACCTTAGCCAAGTACGTTGTACTAATGCCCCCCGTATCTTTTCTCCTTAATTGTTTTGTTGCCATAAGTAAACTGGCGTGGCTAATTAATCAAATTAATTTTCTTACAGTCCCTGACATGTTTTTTGGTATTAATTGCTGGTAATGCTCTAGGCCTCCTTATAAACTAACGAAACTTACATACTTTGATACGTAAGTTCGTATTGACAGATCGCTCAACATTACGAAGCAGCGACATCAAACATTTCAGAAAGTCTATAGGAGTTGTTCTCCTAATTGCTGTAGCTTAGTATTATTCAGAACCAATTCCGCAGTGATCCGCTTAACTGCATTCACCACTGACGATTAAGTCATTCAGATCCCAGATTTCTATTCCACTTACTTCCTATAAATAAGAAAAAAAAATCTCCTGTGGTGGCATACGCAGTTTTGTTGAAGTAAACAGTCCGGCAAATCGACTGCGTCTATTTGCAACGCGCGCAGCGGAAACTTACGTTCTGCAAAAGTCAAACAAAAATCGACAAAAGTACGCAAAATTTTACAGAGGTTTAACGAGTCTGCATTTCATACTCATTCGTGGTGGGTAGATATAATAATGGAATAATTATAGTTCATCGAATTTGAATTCAAGGTTTCCTATGTTTACGTGTCAAAATAGCTAGACTAAAAAAAACACACAAAAAAGCATACCTTTATTTATTAGATTTGTAAATAACTATCATTTTCAGCTGCACTTATTCTTTTTGATTTTAATAACAAAGACGTCACATTATAAGTTCTGTATTTTTATACTTGAACCTGCTTAGTATATTTCAGTAATATATTGAATATGTATCTTAATAATAATAGTTCAAGAATAGTTATGATTAAATTTTTTTAATTTGATCTCAAGCCTTAAATCGAATACATTGCTTCAGCCAGTTTGTGGTTGTTTTAAACCCTAACTTATTTAGTAACGTTGTATGATCTTCGCACATCCATACTCGTAATCAGTTACGACGTAATTTAACTGGAGTAAAGAATAGAACCAAGACTAACAAGAACGTCGAACAGATTTAATCATAAGCCTGACTATTACCTAAAACAGGATTTCACGGTCTAGTTTTCCTCACGAAGCTTAATTTTGTAATGAGCCCTGCTTTCAATGGGCAAAAAAGTAAAATTTCGTCTTCTAGGCCCAAAGGTACATTTACGGGAGTCCTATGGCTCGTTAAGGGAAAAATGGTTTTAATAAAGAATTTTTCCCAGCATTTCCCTCGTGATTATCAATCTTGTGATTGCTCCATAGAATAAAAATTATGTCGAAATTCGAAAACTCTACATAGGCGCGACCCTGTCAGATATGACTGTTGTAGGTAACTGTAGGTAGGGTAATTTCCATACTCAGATTACACTAAAATCGCATCTTAAAGTAGTTTGAGCTACTCTTTCAAATTATCTTAACTAAATAAACCCCCTATTTTTTTTAGTTTTCAAAAGAAGTTCCATAGCTCTCTCTTTGTGAGTATCGTGTTGATTATTTGATTATTTGCTAACTCAGTGTCAGCAGACTAAATTTCACCGCACAGCAGGCCAAGGTCACGGCCACTATCCCCAACCTCGTTATCTTCGCTAACCTCATCATGATGGTCATTGATTATATTGACTGTTAGCCCGGTTAAACCGGAGTGAGCAGAAACAGCGGAAGGAAGCGAAGGTGGAAATACAGGCATTAAAAACCGACTGAATTGAGAACTACGCAAAAGTTTATTGCGACTCTAAAATATATACAGTGTAACGGAAGAAAAATGGCTCTAGGTGTTTGGTGACCGGGAGATACCTGGCAGTTGAAAAGGATTAGAACGTTTTTGGGAGATACAGAATGTTCGAAGGCAGACTGGGGTCTTCAAGCTGTGACGATATATGTATTGTTTCTTAATCTCGTAGAAAACATTATAATGTCATCATCTTTATAAAATGTCAAGTATATGATATTAATTATAACACAGCTACATATGGTTGTGTTCCCTTGAGATGTAGCAGAAAGTTAGCGGTCAATCGCTGATGCGAAATTAACATTTAATGTCAAATTTTCGTGAGAATGCATTTTTTTAATCAACCAATGTAAGTCATTTATTCACGACAGATAGAGCTCTGAACTTTATATATATTATAACAACATGGCATACTAAGCTTTATATGCTATCCTACGCAACTATACATATAACGGCTTCATGATCTAAGCTAAGGTTAAGGTATGATACAGTTCCTGCTATAGTCGATTTAAGATTCATCGGGTTATTCAGATCCTACTAATGATTGCATTGTACTATAATGTACCATGTTATTGCTATTGTTTAGTCAATTACTAAGCAGAACTGTCTAGCGATTGAACTTGTGAGCAGGAAGAAGCATGATACAGATTACGAGGTCGTCTACACCTGGTACAAATACAATATTTATTAGATTGCTGAAATTCCCATACTCTGCCTAGGCGATAGTAAAAGCCGCGCATAGACCTGCATAGCACATCACTACACCTCTGTTAGACTGGTCAAATTTTTTTCATACAATCCGTTATAGCGCCTGCTTCACAGAGTTTGGGACCCGTCTCTGCTAATCGAATTACATAGCAATTTTGCAAGGCTTTCTTGAACCATTGGAGTTGCCAATAAGTTCAAACGGCGACGGAGGTCCGTTACGAGTCGTCCAGTGCACCACCGAGATTTTTCTGGGGCCTTCGTGTAATTTAAGTTCTTGAGATTCTCCATTGTGAGATCATTTCATATTAAGCTCACCCCGTATACGGGAACTGATGTAATTTTGAGGTGGAGAACTTGCAAAATAGAGCTTTTCTGTATCGTTTTATAATGGAGTGAGATAAAACTGTGACCATTATATAAGGTTACCTACCCTAAATGAATCGATCAGCGGTCGGCCAGAGAGGTACAGCGTGTCACGGATCGCAACTATGCTACCTCTCCTGAATTTAACTGTATTAATTTTGGTTAGACTGACGGCAATCCCAATTCCGCCCGATAGAATGTAATATGGCTTAGGCTTACTACGCATGGAAGTGGATACTCCCTTTAATAAATTCGTACGCTTAGAAGAAAACCTTCATCGTATTTCTGGATCTACATATCTTGTTCAAAAGACCCTTAAATGAGACGAAAAAAGGGCCACACCTGCAGGATCACACTTGTAATTTGAAAGAGCGCTGGCAGCGTTGAGACCCCTCATCGATTGTAGCATTATTATTCTGGAGTATCACTGCCATTAAGTTAAGCACGGTTGCGGGAACGGGCGAGGATGCTTAAGGCGAAGTTGCTTGCGTAGGTATATTGCCGAAAACTATTTTAAATTCGCTTGATTCCAACTAGTAGGATTTTGCATGCTGTTTGAACCGAAGGCTTTTCGCTGAATTCATGTCGTTCCTTGGGTGTCGCACTCGCGCTTCGCAGAAACACGTTCAATCTCCTTGCATGCAGATACGAGAGAAGTTTATAGCAGATACTTTCTTCGCAGTTACGCGGCCACGACGTCGACTGACTTGGGCCTTTACCATTTGGGATAACGAGACGCGTTTCACTCTGCCAATAACTACCCGGATAAGCGGTCTAGCACGACGCCTGCCCCACATCAACTTTGGGGTGTTCATTTCGAACACTGCCCTGTTCGGTGGTCTTTTTTTAGTGTAGGATTTCGAGCAGCTGAGTCTGTTTCAGGACGCAGAACTCCTGGCTAAGCCTTTCACGTTAGCCCATTGTCGGGTTGTCTGATGCTGCATTGAGTGGTAAGATCCCCCTGAGGTGTCATTAGATGAAAACATTCTAACGAATTGGCCGATAAACACTGATGAGGCAATGGAACACAATACACACCTGTGGGGCCAATACACTTATATAAACGACGGCCGACTTCTCTCATGGAAATAGCTTCCTACCGTTTCAGGTATTTTTTGCGCTGGATAGGATATGTCTTCCGGCAAATCATTTTGAACGCTGCGGCCACTGGCCCCGTTTACGACTGTAGTCTTGTCAGTAGCATGAAGACATCCTAGGTGGCCGAAGTGGCAATCATATGTGAACCATTACCGATGTCTCTTGTTGAGAGCTGAACAAATCGAGGATTGCAGGATGTTGACGAGAGCACGGGAATAGATCTCAACATCAATTGAGTTTAGTACTGAGAAGACATTATGAGTCTGCTCCAAGAGTTTTAAGTCCAATGTGCCCAATGTAAATTTGGTCCCCCGAACTAGCGACAGTCTTGAGGAGACCTCAAAGTTTAATCCGTGCCCGAGGCTGTTTTTTTCCGACAAAAAGAGTGATTCTTTTTAACGCATTTGTCTAGGCACGCGTGGAAGTTTCCTGCTATGATGACGAGAGCTCCACGGTTTGTAGACTTGGAATGCACTCCTTCTGATGTGGCCGTACATACGCCGCTACAAGCCGTATTCAAGGGCCACACAAAACCATAACGTTGTCCTCCACGTGGTGCGGAATGCGTCCGTAGCTTAACGCTTATAAAGCACCAAGATTCCGCCATTGTAGGGGTTGTAGTTCGTTTCCTTTTGCGATGGACTTGGACCAAAACTGGCAGGTTCTATGGCCGGGCTTAGTCGTGTTGAGTCACCAGCGCTACAAACGTGCACTTGCGTCTCCTCTGTATACCTCTTTTCATAGAATGCATTCCTTGTACCTCTAAAATACACTGTCTTACTTACCTTATAAGAATCCTAACCTAACCTAACTTAACCTAACCTAACCCATTTGATCGGTCCCGATTAGCAGACCTTTTATTAACACTTCACAAATATCAGAAAATCAAAGTGTAACGCTGTTGGATAACGTCGATTGAAAATGAAGTCGAGTTCCCGTGTTGCGGTTCTGATGACAGCAAAAGGATGGTTCGCAACAGCATATAAGCATTTTACGGATGAAATTATTATGACGGCACACTGAGCATATGTATAGTTCTTTCGTTAACTATCCGATTGACTGAAAAATGCACTTTGAAAGTTCCAAACAATTTTTAGTTACAAAGACTACCAATATACAATATTTTTGTAAAGGGCTAAAACCTATGTTTGTTGTCTTTTAGGTATTTGTTGTATAAACGATGTACACAATACAATAGTTTATGTACATTGCGAGAGTCCACTCATAAATTATACGGCAAAAACATAACCTTTATTAAGACACACGAAACTTTTTAGATCTATCGAAAGTTCGGTCGTTTCGTAAATGGAAGCAACGTTATAGGATAGAGTATATAAATAAGTGATGATCGAGCATATGAGCGTGCTGTTGTGTTCTTCCTCTTCGAAGATGGGCGCCCACCTGTCCCTATTCAGGCTGCTACGCGTAGGAAGACTTCGATTACAACAGGAAATTTCTATGAGAATCGAGCTCTGCTTCAAACGCGCTACTTGTCAAATCTTTCACTTATGCTAAAAATGGTGAGATTTTGAATGGTGAGGTTTGATTTGAGAGAAAACGACGAATATAATTTGCATGTTATTAAATCAGTGGTCGGACGTGTACCTTGATACATCATCAGCAACATAGGCCTAATTAATTAGCACATATGCGCCATTTATTGTACATTGTCGCCAGGGACTTTAGACCTAACAGAAGAGCACTTCTTAGCCCTAGAAGACGGAATCAAGGTGAACCGACCTTTGAGCGTATCTACATTTCATCACGAACTCAACCATTTTAAACTTCGCGTCTTATTTGCAGTACTTTTGCGTATGTGTTTTTTGCATTGAGTTTTAACCCACGAGCTATCGACACTTTATAAGTGGCGAATATGGTAACCTGCATAACAAGAAGGGTGGAAAAACCTTACCTATATACTTTGTTTGTCAAATCTTCTACCTACTAATAGACGTTTTGGGTTAGCATTCAATCAAGTGGTGTTATTTATTTTTTTAGAATTTTAGAAAATTTTTTTAGATTAGTTGTTTAAGTTCAGATAAATACTCTGCGCGTATTACAAATGCGCTAAATTATCGATTCTTCTAATTATAATATTACACATACACAAGTAAGGCAAATTCGAGACTGTCAAGTAACTGGTCGCAAACGAAAGAACAAATGTCGCTTTACATCAAGTAAAAATGTCATACACTAATTTTACACGTAACGAAACGAAATCAGCACAGATGAGACTTTTACTTCGTAACTTGTACTCATTTATTATTTGGTTTGATTAATGAGTTGTTACAATATCACAATAGATAGGTTAGATTGCTATATACAGTAGAAAATAAATATTTAAGGCTGGTACAGTACCTACATGGCGTGACTTCAACATAGTAAAAATGTTTTACACGGCCGATTTTTAGGCTGAATATTCATCCATTTTATATTATTAGTGTCATTTAAGAAAACGCATATAAAAAACGATTATCGATAGCGGTGTTTCTGTTAATTTTAGTTGATTAGACACAAAAAATACCTCTGATTTTTATGAACACCTTACACATAGTCTAATTTGAAGCGTTCAAATAATCTACGATCTTAAGTCTCGAGTCTGGAAAGCAATTGAAATAGGGTTCTATAGAGAGAGAGATTTTATTCCGCAACTTAATAGCAACCAATTGGTACCGTCCATTTCGGGATCCTAACAAAAAAACATTTAGATAACTGATTTCCACTTATGATCATGAAGATAAGCTTCCGATCACGACTTAACGAACGTACCGTGCGAATTTAACATTGTATTTAATCCTTGATGTTGCCACAGCTGCTGCTGCTCTGGATGCTTTCCTATTGATGCGCCATAGGGATTTGTTCTCTTGGCGACTTTATGAACTCTTCGACCTTGCGTGAGACGATTGGGGGATTTCTGTAAGATCGTGTCACTGCTGTTAGAAAACAGAATAACTGTAAACATACGGATTATACTGATAAACACGTTGCCTTTGTTTTTAATCTGTATCGCAGATGTATGCGACTAATAAATATTTGAAGCAATTTTCAAACGGCAATACTGTTGTCATCAACTGCCAGTAGGCTATACACAAGGTTCGAAATTTGTGGGCCATAGTGGGGATCCGTTCAACCGCTATTATCAATTGTAGACAAAAGCTACAGGTTCCTCATACAGGAGGTAGGAAATCCACTTTGGAAATACGAGCGAAAAAGTGACCAATGTCTTAACGCCAAAAGAACCGTACGTGCGGCTTTAAGCTTTTTCAGTCGGAAAGTCCAACGTTAGCGATTTCCGCCGGCGTTCGATTTCGAAGGGTCACTAAGAACTAATGAGAATAATATCAGGTCATAGTATTTCTTTCTAAAGGCGAGAGCACTACAAAAGAAGTAGCTTAGAAGTAGTGCATAAGCCGTAGCGGAACCGCGGATCAATAATTTGTTAAATGGAAGACAATATGCTTTTTGGTAAAACGGAAAATTTACTGGTTATCTAAATAAATATACCTAGAACCGGCTTTGTGACCATTCAAGCATTATGGACTTACTTCTAGGCGCATTATACATGACGTGAGCAAACCTCTAGCGAATCTCACGGTATCAGCATCGCGTCAGATACTGCTATAGTTATTCATTGTTTTAGAGGATTTTTTAAAAATAATTTAGCCACTTAGTGGGCCACGTAGACTCCGAACTGAGGTCACATTGTTCGAAACGAACGGCAGGAACATTGACTGAGGAACATGAACGGCAGATCTACGTCTTCAAGTTGAAAAAAAAATTACCTCAGAATGTCTGTCTTCATTTAGGCGCAGCTCATGGAGGAACGACATCAATGATATCCCAATTTACCCCCGACATCGACTCATACATATGACCTTAAGATCTTACCTTCATACTGTATATACAAAGGTCCCGACATTTATGGTTAATTTATTCACCCTCATACGAAAAATGTGTAGATTCTAGTTCACCAGCAACATCGAGTTCCACCGAAATCATCTCACTGATTTTCTTGACAACCGAAATTTTAAATGTGTTCAGGATGCAGCATTGAATCTTATAAGGTCAACTACATTTTTTTACGCTAACTTAGAAAATAGTTATTTCCAGAGACTAGCCACATATG
Organism: Varroa jacobsoni; assembly: GCF_002532875.2. Lineage (NCBI taxonomy): Eukaryota > Metazoa > Arthropoda > Arachnida > Mesostigmata > Varroidae > Varroa > Varroa jacobsoni. The sequence continues at coordinate 39,172 of NW_019213198.1, read as the reverse complement.
ATTGCTACATAATTTCATAACTATACGCAAGTATACTGTCACGACATTTTAGCTGAACATAAAATAGTTGATTATTAATACTTAATATATAGAGATGGGGCATGCGCGGTAGCAGACAGCACAAACAAAGAGTAGCGACAGTAAATGGTCTCTTGTCATTGATGGACTTCATTTCCTCTCAGCCATATATCGATAGGTTAATAACAGATAGTTTCAGCTTATCAAGAGCACCTGTGGGCTGCGATTATTCGTGACAAAGGCTGATGTCTCATTTCGGCGCGAAACGAGTACTTCAGCGTCTTCAGCGCGTCTTGCCATTGGCAGATGTTGACGAGGAGCTCGGTTGATAGATTGACGTAATTCACCTGGAAGCTCTACCACAACGTGTCGAGGAGGTGGATTTTTCAGCACGTCAGGTGCGATTGTTTGTCCATTTATATGATCGATCATCGTTAGGTTGCTGGATTAAAGACGTACGAAGAAGGGCAGAATATGAATGAGTGTTACAATACCGAGTGCATTTCACAGGCTATTCCACTTCGAGCATTCAAGGTTATAACAAAGGGGACTTTTGTAGATAATAAGCCCATTCGATACTGGCCGCAGCCACAGCACGATGTTAATTAAGGATTAACCTGCCATGAGGTCAGCGACAATTGGGCCGATAAACAACCATTATACGAAGTGATGTACTGAACGTGTTCATGTTAAAGTATTGGCAAACACATGTATATTCGAACTTTGGAGGGCATTGTACGATTCGCGTAACAAAATGAATTATATAAATAAATAATAATATAAAATGTATATATGAATCGAAATTTATATAGAAAATATATGAATCGAAAAACTTTAGGAGAGTGTAGGGAGGACGGCGTAGATAGATGCTCACCTAATGTTCTATGCTGTACATTAGCAAGGTAGTAGTGGTAGTTAACCTAAAAAGCTTTATGAGTATTGCAATTTAGCTATCGTATGCGCAGGTATCCAGCGCAGAACATTTCAATACACCGATGTTATTTTTACCTAGGTGTGATTACATTAGAGAACAGGCCGGTGAATGGGTGGGGCACATGCAAACCAGCTAGAAGATCCCTGATAATAGTCTGGACCGACACAAAACATTAAATAGCAATCTCCGGTTTTTTTTTTTTATCAAGGTATGTTATTAATTATCGATACCAGATGAGTACTAAATGAAACATCGAATCTATTCCCACAACGACTTTGCAAACAGAAAAAATGAACTTCAGCTTATCGTAGTAAATGACGACGGTACTTAGAAATCGAGAAATATGAACAGCTGTTAACAGGTACATAGTGTACTCACAGGCCTGATGCAAAAAGCTGTAGTTTATTCGCCAGTTACAACTGGTCCTTTGGAACATGACTTGTTTTTATGCAGCTTGTTTTTATCGACATTAGAAGTTCATCCAAATATAACATATTACGTTTTTGTAACCCATTCATTCCAAGACTAATTAAGCTGCACCACTGTGTGCAGTCATTGCCTATAGACCAGATCATCATACTGTAAAATGTTTAAGCGAGCATACTCTACCCCGGCGGACAAAAGACTAGCAAAACCTTTGATACCTTAGTCTATGTAACCATTAATTTAGGTGCTCTCATGTGGAGAAAATAATATTCTCGTAACAAGCAGAAGTAATTTATTGGTGTACATCTGAGCTTAAATTCTGAGATTTTACCGACAAGTGTATCCGGTTTTGGTATATTGCTCTCAGAAAGCATACGTAATTTGTATGTTAATTAATTGTAGGGTAACTGGCCGCACCAAAGATCAACACATTTTGAAGTTTGTGTCTCGTTAAGCGTAAGGGCACTAGGAGCAACGTCTCCCGTTATCTCAGCCAAAACCGCAGCTGTTTCAATACCCTAAAACGCTTCTCAGATTCATGCAGAAATAAAAAAACAAAGGCAAAATAAAAAGCTACGATTGCCTGCCGCTGATTTACCTTGCAGCGGCGAACTTGCTTATAACAGGGTCACGTGCATTTCTTCGCAGAGCGCCACTAACATGTGCGTATCTATTGAATGGACCTCTGCGATCGCAATGACCCACACGTAGTCCGATACATGCAGCATATGCCAGGGCATGTGGTATATAGGTGTTGTCGTGGGTACCCGTAAAAAGATGAGCCCAAGGTCCTTTTGCGTAGACAGCCACATCTTCGCCGCCATGGACTCCTTTTTTCGTATGCATCATAGCCGGCTGAAGAAAATGATTCACCATCGCTACAATAGATAAGAAGAGCATTATATTACTACAAAAACTCATAAAGGAAAGAAAGGACGTTATACTAAACGATGGAGGTTTTTTATAATGGGACATCTTCGTTCATATGAAACCTGTCTGCGTAATCACCCCCTAAAGGGGAATCTCGCCTAGTGTGTGCATTTGTAGAAGCAATGCATTGGGGGTTAACAAAGTAGTTGCATTGCTAAATTGGTAAAGCCAGTCAGGCACTTACTAAACCGGTCTTCGTCATCTTCGTTGAGACTGAACCCTGGTCCAGCAGCGTAGCTCAATGTGCTATAGAGTTTTTTGTTGATGTCTCTTCCGGCATGGCCTAAAATGATATCCGGAATAGAACTGATCAAAAGCTGTGTAACCGATAAGGGACGAAAGCTTAACCCATATAGTTGTTTAATCATGCAAGAAACTCCTATCTTATCTTTGAACCCTTGATCCAACAACTACTTCCACTAAAATTTTTAGCTAAATAGCTATTGCATTATAGCGGTGCAGCTCTTTGCGAAATACATATATATATTAAACTTTGGTTTTGAAGTCCTTTAATGTATAATTTAGCATACGATTTCTAGATCTCTTAAAATAAAATCCCGTTAGACGCTTTGGCACTTACGATGTGGTGACCCTCGGCAGGCTGAATGCGTATGAAAAACCAGAATCTGATTTATTAAAGTTTGTTTTTTCAAATGTATTATTCCGTTTTCACTTATCTAGACAAGTATTTGTTTACCGAAAGGAAATAAATATGATATTATATAGCATGTTACCACCGCCAGGTTTACCGGTAATTTAAATGTATAAAAAATTCGTTTGGCACATGCAGCGTCCGCAGCAGTCGAAGAATTTTGCTGTGCAAGCTTAACGGGTGGAAACCAGCTCGGCGATCCAAGTAACTTCAATAGATACTAGATTATATGACCCGAAAGGAAATACTGCGAATTTTTCTGTATTTCAAAGACGCGGGCTAAGCTCGGAATTTCCCTAGGCCAAAATTTGCCCATCTAATAGCTTTGTGCAGCGCATCGCACAATCTAACAAAAAATTTATAGTAGTTTACGGGTCTCAATAACTTTTCCTACAGTCTAGCCGGTTCAAATCCGTATTACATATCAAGGGCGCTTCTTAGTGCCTGAAACAACCAGGTAACGCGGAGGAAACTGCCACCAGGCAAGCTGTATCCGGGAGCTATTAAGAAATGGGTTGTTCGTTTTTTTTTAATTTTTTTTTGTAAAAATCAATGTGCTCAACAGAAATCTTTAATATCTGGAAATTCTATTATCGCCACTGCTTTTGTAGCACTAATTGTTTCTTTTCAAAAAACGGCTTTTTATGTAAGAGCACTTTTATATAACAATTAAACATGTTACGTGTAGCATATTTTGTACCTTACATTTTAGCTGAGTAACGGGGATAGGACTTGCGACTAAGATCGAAAGCAGTAGAAGTTAAAAAAACATTGTGCGCCACAGAATCCTAGCAATAACTTACTTCATACTCGCCTAGATCACGAACAATCTGTAACTGTTCACTGATTTTTTTCATTGTACAATTTGTTTTTAAAAAATTGTTTTGCATAGGTCTGCATACCAGTCGAAATATCGTATATAATCAGCTGTCAGCGTGATAATTGTCTACTAGAATATTACCAAGAATGTCATTTCCTCGGGATGCGTATCCATTAATAGTGAACGCGTGCGAATGGTCGGCTGTTACAATAGTGAGCGTATCTTGTTCGGATGTCATGGATGCTGCCGCTGCAATTGCCTTATCGAACTGGTACACCTAAAACCCAGAAAAATTAGACGGGTATATTCAAAAGGGCGACGGTAACTAGACGTGACCTAATGACGCACGTTAATATATGATCTGTTTATTGTGTATAACGAACGGCTGTTTGTTGCGAGCTTATCTGTTAGCGTTTAAAGCCGAAAGAGACCAACGCTACAACAGTTAAGTGTTAAACAATGCCTTGTGTTTTATTAGCGAATTTACTGAATTCGTATAATTTTTATGATATTTTCTGGTCATAGTTGACAGTTTTGCGACCACGATCATAATTTTAAACTGAAACATTTAAAAAGTTAGTTTGAGAAAAAAGTGTTTCAAGCACTGAGATAGCCGGTCGAGTTGGATTTTACTGGTAAGATAACCGTCTGCTATGGTAACCATGTATCAACGCCGACGTATAAACCAACGTTAGTCGCTAACTCATGCTTACCATGGCGACACAATGGAAAGGGATGTGCATTAGCCGCTCAATCAGCACCGGTCCTTAAGGATTATATTTAGGATAATATTAAATGTCGGAAAGGGTAAAAACAGTAGTTAATTATAGCATCATCGTAAATGTCATGCATCTTTAATACGTTTACATCTATGGTATATGCTGTTTTGTTGCTCCATCTACCAGATCGATGCACATTGTCGGGCCATTTATCGATTGTTATACGAGAGAACAGGGTGTCTATGCGTATTTGTGTTCTAATCAAAATGAATTTTTGACACATTGTCACCTCCTCAAGAGAATAGCCGGCCAGATTTTCGTGATGTGCCGTGTCGATACGGGCTCCTTCGACAAACAACACATAGCCTGTCAAATTGAACGAAAACAGGATAATTTTGCATTTAGTATCAACTTTATAAGTGCTTTAATTTCTTTCGAAAGAAATTTTAAACATCCGACAGTTTAAACGTATTGTTTGAGCGAATCCTTTTTCCTATATAGGCCGAAGCCTTTTAGCTTCCTTTATTGAGCTTATTTTATCGAGACTACGAATTATTTTAAGCAGAAAGCTCCTCGGACGGCTCAAATACAACCGCACAGTAGACTGCTGTTCAGGATGTATCAAAAAGGCACTAAATGTCGTTTGTTGAAACTGAATAATTGTGAGTTTCTATAAACCTAAAGAAGTTGAATAAGGTTAGAGTAAAACGTAACGTGTACAATACGCTGCGACTATCTAAACTATTCTGCCAATATGATTGTTCGAGTTTAGCACTAGAACAAAGTCTAGCGTTCGCTGTCGATGTGCAGTTAAATCGCATAGGATTACCTGTGTTACCTCGCTCATAGTGACTACAAGATAAAAGACTAACAAAGTCGATTTAAAAGTACAATTATCATAAAAGCACTTATGACCAAGTGCAACTTTCTTGGACAGCTTCGGCATAACACGTTTTCAACCCACAGCTATTGACTACATTTATCTGTCTCAACTGAAATAACATTAATATCAACTTAAGCACATATCTCCAAAGGACTGCACGAGCGGCTGCCGCAAGGACTTCTAGCCGAGTCGTCTTGGCATTGCCAACTTTCGCCTGTTTCAGAGGACAATGACCCTATCGCACCCCAACAGACCTGCTGTTCTTTAATTTCTTAGAAATTCAAAATGTTCTAATACGGCCTAACGAAACAAATGTCTTTTATGTAAAGGGGAACGCGTACATATTCAAGCATAGATACCTACTTGTACGTATCTTGCAGACTAAGTATGACGCGCATCAGAGCATTACTCTATTTCTCTCGTTTAAATGTCTCTAATAAGAATGATAACGCCAGACTGTGATAATGATGTGGCCCGCAAGAAAAATTTTAATAACAGCATCTAGAATCTAATGCAAGGACCGATCTGTGCATGGTGACGGTACCGGGTTCCACCCGCGTTAGGTTATAGGTCAAACAGCTGTTTTGCAGTTAAAGGACTTCGGAAGCAAAGTACAATAAATGTTTTTACTCGAACTACTAGAATCCTGACCGCTAACGTACCAGAAGGCGATTGGCTGAGTTTGTTGATGGCAGCCTTTGTCATTTCCTCAAGCGTTGGCTGGTCCTTCCCAGGTATCTCTTCTCCGTTGCTCTGTGCCAGAATTTTGTCCATCGAGTACACCATTGCTTCCGACGCGAAAAGTCCTGCAAGAAATATACATTAAATTACTAATGTACCAGTAGGAACAAAATTTTCATTTAAATGACACTCAATGTGGCAGCGAATGAACGATTTACGTCAACGAAAACAACTTCCACCGACTGTAATTATCAAGTCTGATATGCCGCCGCGATAATCCATGTGCGATAAAAGTGTACTGTGAACATATGGAGCCACGTTTGCGGGAGTTCACTCCCACCTGGGCCAATTTACATGTTCATCTATTTTACTAAGAAAAAATAATGCAGTTATTCTTAGCTTTAAAATCAATCAAGAGAGCTTTAAAATGTAATGTATGTCATTTTGTCAGATATATCTGAACAGGCTGAGATACCTAAGTTGGCTTTTATGATATAATCTATTCGATTAAAAAAATACCTATAAACAACATTTCTGGACACTCCTTCCTCGATTTCCGATCAGCCAAGAAATAAATAAACATCGAGCCATTCCTTATCGTTCGCGGTTGTTTCGTCGAAAAATTAATTGGAAAAAAAATACACGTACATATTCATCCAAGCAATCAGTTTCGTCCCGCCCTGTTTAATCAGACATTTTTTCACAGATAAATGGATGTAACCTTTTACATGGTTACGAGATACTGGCTTGTGGCGTATCTCAAATATTTTGGCCTAACCTTAATAACGACGCATACTGCACGATGCACGTATATAGATTATTAGACTGGATGCGTAATGATATGACTGTGGTGCACCTTGTTGTACATAAAAATATTGGTATGAATATTCTGCGATAATTTCGTTCATCCTTTCGAGTGCTTCACAGCAGCTGGCTACTGGGATGGATCGGTTACATTCTATTCTTCGTTGCTACCTATATTTTAGAATATGGGCTTCGTTGTGTTTAACGAGATAGCGCCCTGTGCGCTTCGGGTCATTGAAATATCTGGGAATAGTGCATTTGTACATTGGGTTGAGTCATAAACATTGGCCATTTTTAGTACCTGCGGGCTGCGTCGAAAGAACGACCAGATGAAAACTGATGTGATAACGATTTATAACAAAAGCCAATAAACAACAGAGGCGAATATAGATGCAGATACGGGTTGCTTTCCTTCAGCTATTTATTTGAGGTTCTTTATGCCTCCGTTCAATTGTCGTAAAGCACACTATCTATAAATTTCAATTTAAAAATGCAATCCAAAGCAATACAAATGTCGAGATCGAGAGAAAATTATTAGCTGGCAACTGTTAACAGAATTAGTTTCTGAAACACGGATATTTTGTCAGATATATTTGAAAAAGCACGGAATTGTGGGGCAAGAGATTTTTATAGTTAAAGTTGTAACTGGAGAAACTTGGCTAACGGTCGAGAAAAGGACTCACAGCTAAAGCAAGGAACTTATATGCAACAGAAGTTGAATGCGGAGACCGGTAATAAAAGACGTTTAGCATCCTACAACGATGACGCAATAACCCTGATCCATTCCGGTCAGTAGTATGTTGGAAGTTTTACGTCCGGTACTTAAGGCGTTCGACATTGCTTCATACGGCTGGCTACCGGCATAAAACGAATGTACCTGTGCCCATTTTCAAAGCTTGGGCACTACGTGTCCCAAAGTTTGAGAGGCAGAGATGCTGCACACCGCGGTATCAATGGCACAGCCAGTCAGTGGTGCGAGTGTGGCCAGCATACTCTCACCGTAACGTAGAAGGTTGCCAAAGATGGTTCACTAGTACAGAAATCCTATGTAATAACATTAAATTTCACACTACTTAGGATTAAGCTGGTGAGCAGGTCTACCCGTTTATGTATTTTTATTTCATGAGTCAATTGATTGTAATATTACATATATATAAAATTATATTAACTTGTTCCGTAATCATCACCACTGCAATTGTCATACATGAAAATATAGATTGTAGTAGTATCGACGAAATTTATGCATACGATGTGTCAAAGGTTTTTTTCTGAACTTATCAACCTTCTGCGAGAAGTTTGCTCAACCATTAACTCTGAGTCTGAACCAGGTGATTAATTATCTATTATGTCTATAAAAGTACGCTGTAAGCTGCGAAAAATCGCGCCATAATGAGATGCATTGTTTCTCGGGAATACATTACATTGCTCAAGATTTTTAATACTCTCTCAAAATATGACCAAACAATTCGATGGGCTATTTTTAAATCTCTTTGATACTAAATCAAACAATAGTCGCCATCGACTCCGATATGAACTCTTCATATAATGAAGAACGACTTTATGCCGGATACGTTTAATGTGTAGTTCTTCTTCCTCAAGCTAAATAAATTTGTACGGTACATCAAGGTAAAATAAATTAGCAGGTTGCCTGTATCTGCATGGATTATTTTAATATTTTATTTTCGCTTAAAGAGTTGATAAGATTTTGCACTATCTTTTAACGTAGATAAGATCTTTGAACGAAAGGAAGTTATGCTCGCTTTAGATTTACCTCCTTCACCTCCGACAAGGATAGCGTGTCGCATATGATCGCGTTTTGTTCGGTGGCCGTGCGAACTGGACATGCACCCCCCCCCCTCCCTAATTAATGTAAAGTACATAGAGAGTTATCTTATCTTCATTACCCGCCACCCATCGCTCGCCAAATAAACTTATCTTACATTGGACACATACAGCTTCGTGCTTTCTCAATGCACAGACGCGGCCCGAACGTTTCTCTCGAACAACGAGGCCCAGTCTCATGCGCCAACAATAATTCTGCTTTCGCCTGAGGTCAAGTAAAAGATTTTAGTACGTAGCAACGGAAATGAAAACGCTGTCCGCGTACGCGCCGTCTGCTTATCACAGTTTGTGCTGTGCGCAGGAAAAGGGGGCTGCGTCTCCAAATAATGTAATTCAAGCGTGGGTTAACAACTAGCTAATGTGGTCAGCACTTAAGTGACAAAGAAAAGAAATTGACGTACCTTCAGCTTCATCTAGCTAGCCGAAATTGGTAAACGTTTATAATAGAAATATATGAGTTGCACAATACGTTTATTGTATAACGCCGACAAGACTTTGGCCACCGTCAGCTCTCAGCTGTCCTTTCTACTATAAAAGTCGCTAAACTAAAACTGGTGGAATTTTTATTATTTCGAATTTAAGATGTAGGACCTTGAAAGTGAAAATTTGCTAAGCTTTACAATTCTCTTACAAAACACAAAAGCTGCTCAGGCTCAGAAAAACAATTGTGCTGTTTGTAGTGAAGATACGCTATCAGAAGAAGCAGCCCAAACGTCTGTTTTTTTTTTTTTGATGTTTTTCTAAAAATTTGGTTTTGAAAGATGCTTTTATGAAGAAGCTGATGAAATTACTGTGCCGGCCGACCAAGACCGACAAGCGAACAGCCATGATACTCCCAATAAATAGAACATCCACCACATTTCAATTCCTGTTGAATTGACGCAGAGGAATTGATTCGAAGGTATCGTCACCTGTGAAACTTAACAAAAATGCATCAGAACTGAATTGTTTCTGAAGCGTTTGATGAAAACTGGATCACATACGACAATACTCTGCAATATGTGATAAAGCCCAAAGTGACGTCAAAGCAGGTGATGGTACGTAGTTGGTAAGATTAGAAAGAAATCGGGCATTATAAGTTGATGCCGCTGCCTGAAAGCACGATTGACTTGGACTTCTACGGGCAATAACTAACAACATTAAAACGAGCCATAAAGCGACTTGGGAATGATGACTCTACCGTCATTGTTACAACTGCCCAAGTTCGTCACAGAGTTTCGGTTGAGTGAAACTTCAATAACCGCTACACCCGGACAACCATGCCCGCAAAGTTGCATTACCTATATCTGTGTTGGGCAACGACATTCATTATAACTTCAACTAATAACAAATCAAAATAGAACTTCTCTTTAGCCAAAAACATGCGAAATATTTTTCGCGACGGTGGTAAACGCGTTGGAAAGGTTCTATCGCTAACTTAGCTATAGCGAAAATTGCGAAGTTTTCACAACGAAGCTATAGGACTTCTGTTCTGCTGTTTCTTCATAGCGTGTTCTTCCACACTCTACTGTAGCCCAAAAATTCCCTGTGTTTCATATGGTCGGCGTGCTGGACTGTTGTATAAGTGAGAAAGACACTTACTAATACATGAACATGAAAACCTATGATGTGCATAGATTTTTTCTTGGATCATTGATTAGATAAATATATATCGCTCGGTATTGGTGGGAGCGACTTCCGGGTTGTATAAAGCCGCGTGACTTACCAAGGATATAGTCTTCATTGTAATCGCCCTCGTGAAGCATCCGAAGATGATTTAAGCTCCAGAGATAAGCGGCAGTATGATTGAGCTTTTCATGCTTTTGTAGCCACTCCTCAAGCAGATTTCTACCATCAGTCCTTACCCCACGACCGTTAATAGCAGGATTGTCGATATTCACACGCCGTTCGTTGGTTGGCCGGGTATTGACTGGCAAAAAATGCTTTCGACCACCACCAAAAATTACCTGAAGAAATATGGGTTAAAGCGACACGCTCAACTCGTTTATTCCGTTTGTAGTACAGGAGAACGCAAACGCACGAGGTAACGTACCTATTCGTTGTATTGATCCGTGGCTATGAATATATCAAGGCGCCCGCAGTACCACGTACGAAGGCATTTACCTACCCAGTAATTAGCCGCAACTGCTATGTATTATATTAGGTCATCAAAATATAATTGTTCAACGGCACGCATCCGGAACGACTTGTTGGTGACAACTGAAAGCATTCAGTAAAATGGGATTACATTTGTACTCTAACATAGGTCATAAGCTATAATTTACATTATTTATTATAAACAATGATATTGTATATAATATCAGTTAAATTGTCGTTGAGGTAATTCTTTCAGAAATACGTATAACTTCAGTTCATATCACAATGTTAAGCAAATTAACTTTAGATGTGTTGATTTAGGTTGGATTTTACTCATTGTTGAAATCTAAAACTCTCGGCAACATCGAGCCTCGAGGTCAACCTGGATGAACGCTTTCCTTCGAAGGAGGTAAACATGCAAGAAAAATACTTCCATTATTATGACGCTGGCAAAATGTCCATTAGTTACAAACGGTACCTGCTCAGGGAGCTAAGTATAAAGCCTGAATTAAGAGCTATTTAACGCAGGGCGAGGCTAGCGCCTTTTGCTAATTTTTTCACTGGGGAAAAGATGACTTCATCGGGTTAGTTCTGTTGGTTCGATGTATATATATATATATAGTCGATGCGACAAATACTGACGGGCGCGATCCAAGCAAACTTTTCTAATTCTGCGTTACATGAACACCATTCTGCTAGGCGACAAAAGTCCCGTTTGGACGTCGGACAAGCCCACCAGCTTGGTCACCTCAAGTTTTTATGGCACTACCAACTATATCATCAACAGTAATTACTGTATCGCAAAAAGTTGGAGTGAAAACGGCATTTTATTCAGATAAGACAGGCGTTTTATCATTCTAGTCCGAAGAAACCGCAACCTGTACTTTCACGGGCAACTGAGGCCCTAGTATTTTCTATCGTCAAGCCTATCTGAACGCACAGAAAACCGTATGGTCTTTCGGTACAATTTTTCCGGATGTAGGAGTTTAGAGTAAGACATGTGCGTACGTACGCGGTTGCAACTCGCGGGAGGAAGCAGTGGAAGTAGGATCCGCAAATGCGCTACAAAGAAAAGGTGAACATAGACCTTATCTGGAAAAGCCCAGAACGTAATGGGTGCTATCCCGACATCAGGATAAACGTCAGGACAACGGGAGGCTCTGTCTGATGGGCCTGTTGCCGCGAATTCGTGCAAGATTTCCTCGATGCGTACGGCAAAACTAAGTTAGTCCACATATATATTAATAAAATGCTAAATATTTAACATGCTGTGTTGGTAAATGCTAATGTTTTTGCTATTTGCGTTATCGCAGTAAGGTAGCGTATGTTACAAATTATATATTCCAAACATACTAGGTTAGACTGGATGAAAAATTATTACTTTATTGTTTTTATCGACTCGTCTCAAATACGACTCGCTAGTTTCTTGAATAGGTCTGCGTTGCTTTAGCGTCATATCAATTTGTTAATAACTGTTTTTTTATGCATAAATGTGTGATTCACATGAACTTTGTAAAACTATCTTCACAGGTAAAAAAAAATAAGGTAAAACCCCAACTTTAGCCCACATGAAAGTCCATTAGGCTTTCAAATAGAAAGTTAGTGAAAACAATAGGCAGAAGCCCAAAAATTAGTTGTCTGTGACGTTCCCTCCACGAATGCTCCAGTCGTCTGCCGAGGAACCCGGCTACTGACTGAACGGTAAAAAATGGAGAGACCAAACAAAATAATTTAGTAGGAAAAATTACTTACATTTAAAATGGGCTGAAAAATAAGAGTATATTCTGATTGACTTTGTATTGTAATTATTGGCTCGGCCTTCAACCTACTGTAAGGACAAAAGAATACTCATTTAAGAACTTGCCGCTGGATATATTAGTTGTTAAGGTCCATTGAATTGATGGTAATGAGTTTAACGAAACCGACGTACTTACGCCTTTCATATATATATATATATATATATATATATAGTGAAAGCTTTGGCGCGATAGAAAACGGGTTTTCATATTGTAGACCGTGCAGTTCCAAAAAACTAACAACGATCTAATGAATTCCGTTATTAATTGAACAAGTCAATCAAACGATTATATAGGTCCTTAAACGAGTGCATTATTATCTTGTTCGAAAATAAGTTCTGTCACCAAACTTTTCGAAACATACCTTAAATTTTGAGCCAGGTTTGCCGTGAATCAGTTGCTGAGCGATATCCATTGCAGAACAGCCTTCCGGCACCTGAAATAGTTATTATAGTGAAATTTAATGATAATTATTTGGAGACATAGACTTTTCGATAGAACACATACGTGCTCGAGTATTTGCCCTAAATGGGCCTACGATGAGTCCAACGAACCAACCTCACTGTAAAATGAACGACTTGAGGCGTGAGCGTAAGCCGCTGCGGGGGACGCTCCTACGACTTGATCGGTCGTTACGATCCCTGCAAGGCGCAACAACAATAAGCAGTTAATGCTGTCTTTGTAACGGGTAACGGGTTTTGATGGCAACGGGTGACACCATTGATTTATATAGCTTCTTACGCAAAAAGTAATTACGTCAACTTTACCTAGATTCGAGACAAAGCTCTAAAACAAAATAAGGTCATGAGATGATATGAACTGAATGATAGTTTTTTTTTTACTTTGGCCACACAAGGAATTATCCAGCTCGTTTATAAACTATTTAAACTGTCGTCAGGCAAGTATTTCGATAGTACTGATCTATGATTTAATCGAAATTATTCCCACCATGCCAAACGCAATAGGTCTTTAGACAGGGTTCTTGCTGTTGACATACAAAAAACACGCTTTTATTTGATATCCTCTTCCGTGGTCCTAATACATTACGAAAGGATCAGTTCCCAGAGAAAGGTTTCACAATTTTTGTGAGCGTTTCAACAATGCGCTTCAGCTTACCGGTCCATTTTCCTTCTTTCTGAGCCCATGCCATTATACTGTCGACTTGGTTGGACTCGTCAGTTGCGGCCTCGCAGTTTGCAGGCTTTACCTTAGCAGTTACGCCTAACGCTCCCATATTAGTTTTGATTCCGCATAGGTAGGCCGTTGCAGAAGCGGCTGAATCCGTTGTCTGGCGATCCACGCAATAGGTCTAATGCACATAACCGAGTGAATGTTAAATAGCGTTTTACCTTAATTCGTATTATATCGCTTACTTAGTTTCAATTTATTAACAGATAACTATTTTTTTTCTCTATGCTGTTCCTTTCTTTTTTACTTGCTGCGTTGGAATTAAAGGAGTTCAGAAATCTGTGCTCGATGTGCGCGCAGTTTTCTGTGCCCAGCTTCCCCGTACATGTGTACGTGAGTGTGCGCGTTCAGGGCCGGTCCAAGAGCACGTACCTAACGTGGGATCAAGCAGGGTCGGCACGATACATGAGGTCTGGTATTCTCCGAGGAGCGGGATTAGGAAGGTTAGCAAACTAATCATCGACCGCCTCAGCCAGGATATGAACCTAAACAATATTGATGGTATGCCACTGGCTGCATGGTCATGGCAGCGCAGTAAATAGATCGATAATTAATTCTCATAATCGCCTGCATGAGGACTAAGAAGATAACGGCACTACTTGATGTCGTTAGCAGCAGAAGTATTACAATTTTTTATTACGAGCATACAATGGCCGATACTTTATGATAATGGGTCGTCTAACTTCCTCTGTAAACGTAGTTTTATAGTTTAAATTTAAGATGTGGATACCAAATATAGAATAGTTATTGTTGTCATAAACTTACATTGAAGCTTGATTTAGTTCAATATAAACTTTGTTATTGCATTCAGTTTCTTTCTTACTTAAAGTAGTAGATCCTTCTGAGGTATCCTGATGAAAAACACAGACGGTGTTGCTTTTGAAAAGTTTCAACTGTCGTATTTGATCGAGATCCTTGTAAAGCACAGTATAATACTGACGTTCAGGTTCACAACTTATCGTTTCCTTGTCGCATCGTAAACGACGAGTCTTTGACAAAGCCTCATTAGAAATTTATTTACACTACAAACATAATCAGTTTTACAAATGAAATGTCTAATTCCAGTTTAAAATGGTGCAGTCGTTGAATTGTTTAGGACAAGACGTCTTTTTGTTGCCGTATCCGTGTTAGATCCATCTACATGTTGTATACCATATTGTGCCTGCATGACTTCATTTGAGTATTGAAATGTTAGAGTTGGGCCCATTTCGTCATGAAGCAACATTAATTCGTGGTGCCGTTTAGAAAAATATGAAAGCGTAAGCAATGGTCGTTCTCTGCTTCAAGAAGAACGGGTGAATATATACATTTTGGATATCAATTTGGATTTATGCTGACTAAATCTAACTGTTTTTCTCTCTGCTTCAATTATTTCTGCTCATTGATTCTAGCTATTCCTAGCTAAAGTCGCCAACGTGATATGTTTTTTTGGTTCGAATAGAATGCTTATACGTATTCCAATAGGAGAAGGAGGCAACTGGACCCAAAACATAAGATAGAAGATGTTTTTTGAAAGTTTGAGAAATTTAGGAAACAATTAAGAAAAAATCTGCACGCCGCACGTTTTCTTCGGCCCTAGAGGAATGGCCCCGATTTGTTGCCGACCTCATCTATCTTCATAACCCTTAAATATACTGAAACATCGCTGGGGTCGTGAGCTATTTGTTTAACTTTGTCATAGATTTAACTTAACTGCACTTTACCAAATAAGCAGCCATTTAGACAAAAGCAATTTGTTCATGATTATCCTATTTTCCACTTGGCTATCAAACCCGATTGCCACTTTACTGAAGACCTATCACATGATTAATTTTTTTACAGCGTTAGTAGCTATATGCACCGCAAGATCTATATCAGCTTGGGGTTTGTTTATACCTATGTTTGGGTTAGTTTCGTTTAGCGTGTCAAAAACACTTCGGACGCCCAGTAAATTGTACCATCAACTAATATACGAATCATTTCAATTTGTACTACTTTTCAGTAAATCGATCGTGTTTCAATTTTAAATTACGGCGGATGAGGTGCGTCTGGTTTCCCATATTCAATATCCTGGCAATATGTCGTGATACAGCCTGTAATAATGCGAGTACTCCAATGCGTTGTTTCTTTCACAAGCCTGCACGAACCTCTGTTTACTGTTGAAGCTTTTTTTTTTACCACTTAGACCGCTAGTAGTATCTAATCTTTGCTACCATACATATCTATCGAACTAAAATTAACTTTCGTAATACTATTGCTTAACACGGCTAAATTGCGCTAATACTAAGACGATGAAGTTTGGTATTTGTGTCTATTAGGTTGTGCTCATATATGCTGTAGCTGGAGTATCGTTCCTTGTCAATTTGCGCAAATAGAGTTTACGCTTGGAAGTCGCTGAAGAAGTCAGGGGCTGAGGATCGGTCGCATCCCTTACGACAGGCCAAGGTTATGTCTATGCTTATCTTCACTTGAATTGTGCTAGATACTTTCATCTTACTATATCTCAAACTAAGTATTAAAGAAATACAGATTTGTTTATGTTAGTTGTAATGTTGACGAAACTCTTAACAGGAGATATGATGAATTTAACGAATTGCAAGGAAATAATGATAACGGCTCATTATTACTGTAGGTTCGTGTCGAAGGCAATGCTTGACTTGTTTATTATGTGGGCGCGTCTTTGTTGGGCTTGGCCAGACTATCTATCCCGTGCTTTCCCTTTGTGAATTGTTAGCCTCAAAAGACTGGTCGCTAGCAGCTTGCGCCTCACAAGATCGATTATCAACTATCTTAGACGAAGACCTTGATAGAATACCTGCATGTCCTATGGCCTAGTTGACGAAACCGCAGTGTTCACCGGCTCAATTCCTATTACACTGTCACTAGACTACTTAGTGAAAGCGTAAATCATTCACCGAAGAAGTCAAGTGTCGCTTGCTCGGTAATGATCACTGCTACTCATGTCAGGGCGGAGGTGGCGCTCTGCTCGAACAAAAGTGGAGATCTATACGAATGATTTTCTCTACAAATTATAGGTTAGGATACTGGAAGCTTTTAGAAAAATATGCGGATGTCAAGTGCCTGCATTCAGATTTTTGGCTTGTATGGGGGACCAGTTAAGAAACAGGAAACTTTTTCCTCTCCGCTTGTTGCACGCAGACAAAGATACCTAATGCCGACAACGAAACGAAGGCCGTCCGAGCTGTGCCCAGAATCCCTTTAAATTGAATTTAAGCAATATTACGCTTTTGTACATCAATACACTGATAAGTTTCAATTTTAAAGGTTCCAACTTAGCAACAGATGCCCTACTGTTTGATAGGGTACTACGATGTGGACCGAGATAACAAACACTTAACACAATATATTTTCCAACGATCATCAGCATCTATTTGGCAGGCATTGCCTTGAGTGGAGTAGATAATTTGTCGTTCTACACGTTGCCTCTTTATTGAAGACTATCAAAAACCTATTAAGTGACATTAACTTAGCTGGATATACATTTGTGTATTTGCGCAGTGAAAAACTCGTAGTTTAAGAAAACGATGTCTGCTCACTTAATAACTTTTTATTACATCTTATTCAACTTAGTACCTAACCACTCACTTGGCATTTTTAAATATTGCTGTTTTGAGGCGCAAATATTTATTTAATAGTAACTCTACGTCAACATAATGTCGGTAAATATAAACTCCCGTAAAGTTTCGTTCAAATACACTAGAGCAAAGTCACATTCAGAATTGATAGCGGACCAGAGACCTCAGAAACGTAGGAGTTTGAAATGGCAAAAAAGCCCAAAGTATACAAAAAAAAACGTAAAAAGTCTCAAAAAGACTAGCCATTGGAGTTCATATGAACGATCCTATCGACAATTGTTTTTTTTTACCTTTAACATGGCCATTCATGTACGTACAGAAAATCCGGGTGTATCAAAAATGTCTGTTTGTCCGTTTTAAATCTAAAGTTTAGTAAGAATGGTTTATCTGATTTTTAAAAGCCGCATAGAAACCGACAGTAGCGTGGATCATCAATTTTGGGCAATAAAAGGGGTTTTTGGTTTTTTTGAATGAATGAAGATATTGAATGCTTTACTTTTTATCGCCGAAACTTTATCGTTTCGTCTTTCGCGACTTTATCGTTTCGAAGGAACTGCCTTTCTTCTAGGATCAAGGGCGGATCAACGCATGTCAACTACGATAAATCGTTTGTCCCAATTTAGGCGTCGTATATACATTTTTTTACATTAGTCTTGAATTCTATCAAGTAACTTTTTTTCTTTCTCGCCAAAGGTGTTCAAGTTTGGCGTTGTCTCAGAGACCCTGATCACTATCAAACGTACTATTTTGAACTGAAGTCGCTACAAATCGGAAAAAAAGATAACCCGTCGGCACGAAGTCTGAAGAGTATGGTAGGTGCAAAAAGCCCCTACCCAAGCTCTGAAAGCACGGCTTTGAAGACCCTGACAATGTATGGCCTGATGTTGCCGTTGAAAAGAATGACATTCAAAACCCTTCCTGTCTTAACGAATCGCAAATTATGTTTTTTTTTGTATGGTAATTTAGCCGCACCCTTTTCTCTCCCGGAATTATCTATCCTCCTGCTCCTTCATATTCATATAGGAGCATTACTCCTTGTCACCCCTAAGAACTTTGCATTAAAACGTGCTATTGTGGCTGTACGTTAGCCTGTGACGGGTGCAATGTTAAGGGTTCTTTGTTATACGAGGTCCTCTCCTCGACCTTATACGGCCGACTGAAGTGGGATACATCTTCCAAGTCTAAGACTCTGTTTTCGAGCGAAGCAGACCCCTTCCAGCAGTCTTGTCTGCTATAGAGTCCTTGCCATAAACGACGCCAATATTTTGGGCCCCTTTGGCAGGCTCAATCTCGGTAAAAGGCAAAATACAATAAATATCGAAAATATACTTTTTTTTAACCAACAACATCATTCTTTAGAGCTTGAAGTGGCAATAAAGTTCGTTTATCACAATGAAATCCCAATCAGGTTACGTAACAGAGAAACTACCTCTTGAAAAGTAAGTAGAACTAAATAAATACTACAAAGTTATAAGGGAACATTAAGTAGACGGCCTCATTTATGTCGAAGCCTAATATATTACCATATATAGTGATTCTAGACAACATTTGGATAAAGCCCGAAAGAACGATCGACCTAAAAATAATGTAAGTAAATATAATTCTATATAAATAACTGTTTGAATCTCGCAAGCCTATAAAGAAATGTATCGGCCTGCCTTGACTTGGAGGAGTGCTAAGAAATATACGCTATTTGTTTGTATTGACTGTCGTTTATTAAGCAGACTGTTGCAAAGGCATTCTAGATGCTTTCGAGTTCCTCGCTTACTAGTGCCGCTTACCACTGGTCCAGACGGACATCGCGAAGTCTAAGTGACCTCGAATGATTAAACACCAGGTCAGGTGTGACGTAACTAAAATTTGATCATTGTTGGTCATCAGTAAAATCGCCGACCGAAAAAATTGCAAAATTGAACATTGGATCTGTGTGTCATCTTCATGCCAGATTGTAGACAAGATTTACATGTTGCAGTTCATATGAATATTTATTTCACATCATCTTTAACAATACTACGCCTTAATTATTTGCTTACGAGCAGAATACCTTGCAGAGGGAGGTGTAAGGAAAGGTGTCCATATTAAGCACGCTTTCTTCTCCGGAGCGACGCGCCTTCTGGCCTTTGTACACCCGCCCCGCAGTGACAGTTGACACACCCATGCCGTCTCCCAGAAAGAAGATAATGTTCTTTGCTACATTGGTATTCAAACGGCGATTAATGCGATGGTTGAGGGCGTTAAAGCTTTCTTTCCGCCAAAAATTTGGATCCCCTAAAAGGCAGCAAAAACCTAAATATTAGCACGTGTTTGAAGGTGGACTATTATAGAAGCTAACCCAAAGCGACACGATATAGATCAATCCGTTACAAAAGGTTGTCAAATACTAGTTTCCTTTGAAAAATGTACATAACGGATTGAAGCGAGTATAGCTTGTGGTTGCAGTATAATCAAATATACAGGGCATGTATTTTTTTTAGCTGATTGATGTCATATTTTAAAGCAATTATGTCGAAACTGCGGAGGAGCCCTGCTACGAAGCCCTGGAAATATGATATTACTTTGACTTAATAATTATCTTGTGTACATCTTTAACAAACGCACGTAAATTGTAACTTAAGCAGACTTGCTGGTCAGCGGTTGGTAATATACGTTTACGAGAACTGACGCTTAATAAAGTTTGCGATGAAATGCACCGAGTCGAATAATTATGTGTTGCTTCGGAAGTGATGAAACTTGTAAACCAGATAGCTAGCAAACATGGCCGTGCGTCCAGGTGAGCTATAATATTGTCATTGTGTTTGGGTGGAATTAAGGTCGTGTTGGTGTAAGGCGCAAGAGGACGTTGCTTTGTAAAATTCTTTTTTTTTGTACGACGATTGCTTCGCCCCACTGATTTTAACGATTCTAATCTAAGTTTTATTATTATTTACTAAAAATAAATAAAAGTGTCTAAGTAAGATGTAAACGGTCATATCCGTATAGGACAAAAAATTCTTTTATGATACATACATATAGCGAATGAAGTAACTATTAGGTAAATCGCAAAACTTCCCTGTAGGCATACTTTTTGCCAGATATCTATAAACGAAACGAATTTCATTAAAGGAACTGGAATTATATGAAGTTGTTTTGTTAAGACGCGGCTTATTAGTGTGACAGAACCACCGTTGCACTGCGACCGCCTTTCTTTAATTGATTAAATATGCATGCAACAGGTCTCTGCCAGCATCTCCGTCTCTGTCACCAAGTATACCACTCAGTGATTCCACGGTTAGAAGTACCTTGTTGTAAAACAAATACGGTAGAACATTGCCGTTCGCATGCAATCAAACAGCATATAGCTCTCAATAATATCTGCTTGGACCATGTCTATCCATAATCAGGACACAACATCGTTCTTTATTATTATGGATGCTATTATATACTACAATTTCAACTCATCATGACAGTGGAGACTACTTCACTCTGTTCTATCTACTTTTGACTAGCCGATGTATCATAGCATTTGGGTAATAGCACCAAATTAATAGGAAGAATTATACCAGACCTACGGCTATAGCAACAGTGGCTACAATAGCCGTTGATAATTTCGGCCGCCTACCCCTCGTCATTTTTCGGCTTTTCTACGGTTTCGCTTACGCGACGCAAACCCTATTGCTAATATCTAACAACAATTGCAAACCACAACAGCGGCAACAGCAACAAAAGCACGAGCTGAGCAACAAAAACACGAACAGTAACAAAGCGACCAGTCTCTCACCATTAGTGAGTTCTATTGGCCGCGATGATCCGAGCTGTCAGACGGCGTTCCTTTGCCTATTGTTGGCTTCGCTATTATACAATTTATCAACACGTTCGCTTTATCAACTAGTGCGTATCGACGGACAGCCGTCGTCGGTTCATCACCGCCATCGTCTGTCTGATTATGAAATCACTGAACAGCCGCGGAAGCAGATGCGCCGACTGATACGAATAATGAGGCACGATAACAAACAACGACCAATCTGACACTGTAACTAAGGGCAAAACATGGGATTGTTTAAGGGATAGAACGTGCTGGCGAGATTGAGGAAGGCTGATATTAACAATAATAATTACACAGACTGATGATCATAGAAAGGCTGAGGACAGTCTGACGTGGCGTCGCGATAATACGCTCGATTACATTACTCTATAGACGCGTCTGTTAATTCGGTTAGAAGTCATCCCCTTTGTGTTCTGTGCGTTCTTTTGCGTGTGCGAATCTGATGTAACAGAGGGTTAAAGCTGTTATTATAGTTCCCGCTGCTGCAGCAGCGGCGGCGGCGGCGGCCGCGCTAAGAGAAACTTGTGGCGCTAAAGTTAAAAAAAAATTCGGCATAACGGACTCATCCTTCGTCGAGTCGAAATAAGTTGACTCTGCTCAACCGTAAATATCCCTGTTCAAAGCTACAAACTAGCAGCATTACCAGAACCATTATGTCACTGAAAATAATAGTAACAGTAGTATACAGTGTCAGATGAACTTGCATAAAACAAGGCATTTCGATCAGATTCAGATTAAGAAAGATGAAGAGTCTGATAGTATCTTAATGGTCGAGTAGCTCGCTGTCGCTGGAACCGTTGAATCACTGTTGGGTTCGAGTTAACTGTCTGTAATTATTGACATCTGCTACACAACGTAGATCTAGTGAAGATTCGGCCCTGATAGGCCCTGATTTCGAGCAATGTGTGTTTTATTTTAGATCGGTAGCTTTCTGTAAAAGTCAATTTCGTATGTGTTAAAATCAGCGATCTAGCACTATTTAGAAAACTTTGGCGGTAGTTGTCCTCTTTACGACAAGCACAGCTCGGGATCTTGAAAAGAACATTTCTGATACACTAGTTCTTTTAACGATGATTCCTTGGAAAATGAACCACCCACGATTTTATCCGTACATATTTAGAAATAACAACGGTCCCGTTTAGCTTGTAAAGAGTACTTTCTGTTTGTTTCCATGTCTGGCTGCCTTCAACACTTACTCGAAAAATCTCTGTGGTTTGAATGACGTATATATTGCGTTGCTATGACCTTAAGGGTAAAATCTATTCACTTCAAGGTGAATCGTCCGCTCTTTCATATAGATATATGGCTTGGATAACAGAGAAGAGTCATCCTTTAAGTAGACGTTCGGTTGCAAATACTGAAACGTTGTCTCAATTATCAGGAGCCTTTATTCGATCGTCCATTGTTGGCCGTTTGCTATTGTCCAGCTGAATCTCACACAGACCCACTGTAATTAGTATCATAAATAAAATATCCTAGTAAAAAAGGCAACGACAACAAAGAGGCGTTTGTTCGGCCTTTTTGTGTGATCCGTCCATTTATCTGTCTAAGCAGCTCAATTCTTGTAGATTCATCATATCATAGCAATATAGAATTTGACGAAGGTCGGAATAATTATTACTTAGACTTCTGTTATTCAAGCGGTAGTAAATGTTTTGGCCTAGACGCTGAATAAGCGTCTTTATTTGTCTCGTAGAATTGTTCCAAGTTTTTTGCAGTGATATATTACGCACCTGCCCACGAGAAATGGGTACCCTTTTTCAATTGGGAAAGTCGCTTATGAGGATTTTTTGAGGAA
This sequence comes from Varroa jacobsoni, assembly GCF_002532875.2. Classification (NCBI taxonomy): domain Eukaryota; kingdom Metazoa; phylum Arthropoda; class Arachnida; order Mesostigmata; family Varroidae; genus Varroa; species Varroa jacobsoni. The sequence continues at coordinate 16,228 of NW_019213198.1, read as the reverse complement.
AAAATGACAGTTATAAATGTTGTAGTCAAATCATATTAGTTAACAAATTTGAATATTCGTCGTCGCTAGCCTTTTAAACATAAAAGATGTTTGAGGTTATATATATATATATATAACACATTTTTTTTATTGTATATATATATATATAACCTCGTACATTGTATATATAAATTACAGGTATGTATTGTATGCTGTAGTAACAAATAAATGTTTTACTATATTATTCTGTTAAGTTACTAACCGTGTGCGACAGGTTGATTTGAAACTGTCCGGCAAGAGGTGGACATAAAAGTTTGAAATATATAGTCATTCGGGAAACTAACTATCTGTATTGTATGCGATTCTGTAAAGCAAACGTTTCTCTATCGATGGATACGATCATACAAGTTTAGCAATAATTACGGTAGCAGTTTTTTTTTGCTAAACTTGTCTGAATGTTCCTCTTTAGGAGGCTTTCTGGGAAATCTTGACTGCCCTTAGCTATCTCCGTCATATTAGTCCAAGTAAATAGTATCGAGCTATTTGCGGCTGCCGTTATTTTTGGTCAGTATATCTCTCATCACATGCTATACGTTGATAGCTCACATAGGTAGTTGTTGATTTACTAGCAAAAAGAAACTCGGATCAGCATTTTTAGGGTGGCAAACTTGAATCAATGAAGATTATGGTTAGGAGTATATCTACCATGCATAATCTGTTAGGTTCAGAAAAAACACAGGACGATCAAGTGACCAGTATAATAATATTAACTGTAGAAGTAATTTTTCCTTTGCTGAGGTAGCCATTACAAGATAAAACTAGTAAGAGAAAAATTTCTTTTGACGATTTTAGACAACATACGTCAAAAGTTTAGCAACGATAACAACTCATTCGTGTTTCGGTAATCGATTGGGTGGTATGAAAATAATTTTGTCGTTTGGGTCATTACTTTATGGGCTTTTTTTTTTTGAACTTGTCATCAGTATCTACAACTGTCGTAGGCGCAATAATCGATAAGCTATGTGTTCGCTAATATAAGTATCCCAACGTTTAGCTACCAGCAAACAGAAGCAATGCTTCAAGTTAAACTTGAAATCGGTCTCGGTACCAGCATAGCTCTGCTGGTGTTGTGTAGCATGAATTCTAATAATCTATGATAGATAAATATAGTCAAAATAGCAACTGCTGAAATGTTTGTTGCATTATAATGATCGCTATTTTATGGGGAAGTGATAATAATTTTATTACTAAACTATTAATTTAAAATTTATTAAGCTCTATCTATATATCTGCTATACTTCATTACAATTTCTTCATAAATGGATGCTAAGCATATATAAGATATCTGATGATCTTAACTTGCTAATGTTTCGAAATGGCTTAGATGCATCTTGCTTCAATCAGTCCATATGTGTATGCCTTACTATTATTACAATCAACCTTAAGTTATCTGTTTTATCTACAAAAACAAAACTCGTATCTAATTAGTATCCAGCCACCGGCTTTATACATAGTTATTCGTAACGGATCACCTTATGAAGTTGTATCGCGTTTGATTCTATATAGAATAACACGCAAATGTCATTTATGGGTGCTTCGTCATCTCATCTCTAGGATGGTTATCATTATTATGAGTACTGTGATATGTGGCTGTACAGCAGCTCGTACAAGACAGCTTTTCGGGGCCTGCCGACCGGGAGGTGGTTACTATCAGTCGACAAGCTTATAACTCACCTCATACTATCTAGTCACCCAGACAACGAAGTTCGCCCTAGCCGCTACACGTTACCCTTTCCTACTTGCCGGCTGCTCCTGCCCTAACCGTCGGTATCTGTGTAAAGGTGTCCTCTTCCACGGGTCCTTGTTACACAGTGTCCTCTGTTCCTTCCCATTCTGTGATTGATCCTAGTGTATGTACTATAGAATAGGGAGTGCTTATTCAAGGTTCACGCTTACACTTACACGTGCTCACACGCTGAGGCGTACTCGAGGCAATGTAGAGACGCCCATTTATGACTGGGCCGTACTCTTGCTGTACTCTCAAATACACATTCACACACACAGACAGACACTCAGGCGACGCAGGCCCCGAGAGAGGGTTATTAGCATAGATATGATATAGCAGACGCTGAGGTTGCACGACGAAAGCCCTCGGAGTACGAAGGCCCGTGCCTCACTAAGGTCCCCAAAGCCTCGCGTGGCGTTACAGGAATCAAGCGCGACGACGGTGCCGCGTCAACGAACGGAGGAAACAGCAGCAGCAGCAGCAGACAGTTTTCATTGGGGCCGACACAACCGCGACTACGACATCTAACTGTAGAAGCTGCAAAGGCAGAAACAGCAGTATACTCGAGATACAGGGTGTATGCTGTGGGAATACATAGGAGAGCAACCCCCTTCAAGGAACCCAACCAGCATCTGTTTCTCTTGTTGCAACCAAACTACAGCCGTCGTACAGTAGTACGTACATGGGCAGCGTGGGAAGTAACAAAATGAGGCAGGTCGGAGCGAACAGCTTTTGCCACTGCTGTCCTACCATAACTAACCAGGCAATAGCACGATTACTATACTTCAACGAGTCGAACGGTGAGGCAACAACAGTTTGGGCCACAGCCAGGACACCGAAATGGGAAATTGTTAGGAAGTGTGTAGAGGCGTGCGCGGGATCTACGAATTATGTCGAGGACCCGGAGAAGGCCATACTTAGACTTGCTGCACACTGGTTGCTGGACGCAAGCAGTACTGCTGGCCTACGTTCGCCTACGCGCCTAGCGTACGTCAGCTCCTAAAAGAGCGCATGACGGTCTCTGGGGATATCTGCCACCGCTTGCCATCACAGTAGGAAGAGAAGCGTTGAGTGGCATTGTCAGCTTTCACGTGCTGTTTTCTACGGCTGAAGCAGCAGCCCCGGACAGCTAAAGTGAGACCACCTGCTCAATTTATCGGCCCTCCGAGTGCGCCGAACTCAGAGAGACATGACCTGATGGCTGACCTGCCTCGCTGGTTGCGTGTTCAGACAAGAAAGCAGGCAGCGTCAGTAGTTAGGCCTGCTGTAGCTCATGTGCATTACTATGAGTGTAAAGGCGGAAGATCTAGACTGAAGCAGCGGCAACAGGAATCGCGGTAGACGAATGGCGACGCTGACAAGGTTTAGGCAGTATTAACAACGGAATCAGGTAAATGAGTGTTAAACGTGGACGAAGAACGAAGGCTGACTGTCGGCATAGCCAGTAAATTCTTTACTTATTTGGGTTGCACATTGAGAATTACTAACCACAGAGGAAACTATAGGGGGAAACGACGAGTCTCACGATTGCTTGGGTAGCTTAGGAGACGATGCGTGTGATTTGGGGGAAATTTGGGTGGGTTGAAAATCAGTTCCTTGCAGCGCCATTAGCTACACCGCAGCTTAGAAGGTAGATCCCTGTCGTTTTCGCGATAACGAATTACATCATATGATTTAGTAGATAGAGTTAAGGGAGCACTTAAGGTAGCAAACCTCGCAGAGCGATGTGTTTTCAAAAAGCTATTATGGATTCACTTAGAAGACTGCAATCATAACACAGGGCTATGCCTATTTGAGAAATAGATATTTGGTAGGCGCAACAGCGTATGTACAAGAGATGAGACAAGTTCATCAAGAAATCATACTGGCCCTAGTTTCAGATAGGAGTTGGATACATCCTATTTTTTCCCGAAGGTCAGCCTTGTGAATTTAAGAAAAGTCTACTGAGACTTACTTGCCTTTGGCATTAAAAGCCATATCGCCAAAAAGGGTCCAGCAAAGAAGGTCACTAGAAATCCTTGCCATCCACTGCTCGGTTGATAAAGAAGTAATGCTCATTTGAACTGTACTGCTCCGGAATCCGACTGGAACCTTAGCGAGACCTGACGCGGACACAATTAATATACCTGAGTGGATTGAAGCGAGTGCGCTAATAAAAGATTCACGCCCATTCACTGATAGAAATAATGTCGTTTGATTTTTCGAACCTTGGGATGGGGTTCTGGGATTGGGATCAGGTCCAGTTGTGACCTATGCATGTATGTTTATCTTGCATACTTCCGCGATTTAATATAGATCTCGGATCGTCGTGAACATGTTTCGAAAGTCACAGTTTGTTCACTTAGATATAGAACATGGCCAGCACATTCTTAAGTGCTCATGTAAATTAAAATAGCCATTTTTAAATAAACAATAAAGTTTGCTTTTCGCAACACTTAGACGCGCAGTAGCGCTTATGCACACCGGTATATGAAAATATGGTTTTTAATTGTCATTTAGAGTCATTCCAGTTTAAGCAGCGGATATTAGTTCCGACTAATATTAGCGGATACACACTTATATTATTATTTTTCGAAATTAAGCATTCATTTTTTCTAGGTTCCAATTAGGACGGATTCGGCTCATCAATGTGTAACGCAGTATTGTTACCGCCATCGGAACAAGGCGGCCTTATTAAGGTCAAGTTTTAAGAAAGCCATTAGAAATGGCACAAAAAAATGAAGCGCTTTACACGATCGCTCTAAATTGGACCATTATCATCCTTCAAAAACCTATTATCATTCATTCTCACCGACGTGTATACTTTTCATTGGCTATTCACTTAGGCCCTCCAGATTGCAGTAAAGCTAGGATAGTAAATAAAGTCCTACCCACAAAATTGAAGAAATATATAAGAGCTCGGATATTAAATACATGATTTTTTTTTATCAGTTGATATGAAAATTTTGTAACCTTAAACAGCTCGATTGAAGTTAGCCGGTAAACAAGTGCAGGCGTCTAGTGGAGCGGCAAATGAAATTTACCCATTTAAAAATTAGATGAAGTACGAGGATTCAACAGTTAACCAATTTATACTGGGCTAGTTGACCTACAGTGTTCCTGGGCTCACAGGGTATATTAAATAGGCCCTTTTCAGAGATGGCTAAACAGACAATTGTTCATCATCATTTCTGCTTCCACAGGGTCAGGGATGCCGAATGAGTTATGAGATATCGAGGCATCGCTTCTGACACTCAGAAATCAGAGGACAGGTAAATGCACATGCCTACATAGTCTACGGCAGAAAATTGTAATGTAGTGCAATGCGATAGCACAAAGCTAACGATTTCAAGCATAACACGAAGACAAAGAGCCGAAACAGAAATGGGGAAATCTCGATGCCTTATTTTTCCGCTATTTTAACGTACCGCTTCTCAAACGATGTGCCAACGATGCTGTTGGGTGCTAGGCGTGTTTGGTAAAAGCTTCGTGGCAAGACTATTTATGTCCCCTACATTTTCCCCGTATCTTCCGTACGTTTGCTTCGTTTCGTCGTCGACGCGCATCGACAACAGATGGGATATGGTCATGTGTACATAGATGTTCGTTGGCTCGGTGTCCTCGCACAATGTTAGTACACGATGCATTTCATAATAGTGATACCAATACACTGCTGTACGCGCATTACTACGTCCGTCCGTCGCCGTTCGTAGTACGTTTGATAGGGCCTCCCCTCTGTTTCTAACATGCAGAGAACAGTATACACAGCATTAGACGGCCGGATGACTGCGTCAGCGCGGGCCGAACGCGCGTCAAGGCAATGTCAGAAAAAAGAAGCAACAACTCCTGTTCCTCCGCACCAGTAGCTGCTGCACGCTCGGATCCTAAACCGAACCAAACACGGATGGACCTAATCTTAGCATATAGAACGGATATACTACACATCGACCCAGCAAGTCATTGTTTTGTGCTGTGCTTTTTAGGGTATCGGCCGTTGGGTTTGCCCATCCTCGTGCCATAAACAACATGGCGAAGCTTCCGATGAGCTACTTATTGTGTGCAGGGGAGCTGCATGCTATTGGTATCGGACTAATGCTTTTATGTTAAACGAAAGATGGCGTCATCACACAGATTTTATGGCCGGATATGCCTATATGGATGCCTTGTTGGGTTTTACACAGAAGCAAAAAAAAATGCATCTATAGATTATATGGCACGTAAGGTAGTTTTCTTGGCCGTCATACTAATGACTACACGGCTGATGGTGGCCAAAAAGGTTCGCTAAGCATTGACCCTAAGAGGAAACACTTCCATATGATCATGCTGATGAGACACAAATGGTACTACAAGCAAGGGCAGTGTGCGGTTAATGTTATGGGACATTTATGAATTGCGAGATGCTTTAGACCTATGAAAACAAGCTTTAGGCATACTAACCCATATAAGCTACCCCTTACAACACTTGCCCTTTCTTTTGTAATATATCTCGATTATTGTGTATTTTGATTTTCACGGGCAGAATATTGCCGTCGGGTATTTGGATCATTCAGACAATCAGCCATCTATAGCAAGCGCGTATAAGCAGTAGACAAACGTTACATAAGGTAAAAGTGCAGATAGGAGGATTATTGTTTGCGGTACTCCGCTCAAGGGCTCCAGTCTCACAGTGGCACCCCCTATTCGAATAAGTTTAAGCCAAACTTGAATGCTCTGATTTTTTCATTATACTTCTTATTTGCATAGACACTACGGAACACAGGATTTTACCGCGATAGGTTGTTATTAATATTCTAATATACACAACTTAGGAATAATCTGTCGGTACCTAGTGAATTTTATTGTCTACATTCTTTAGTAGCAAAAGTGTTATAAGTCATAGTGAAAGAACAACATTTTTTCTTAAGTTCAACGCAAAAGAGCTAAAACAAAAAAGGGCGTGCTGAAGTGAATTGCGATCGCAAACTCCCAACTGATTTCTATCGACAAAGCATGATGCGTCGTTAGCAAGTTAGACCTGAACTTAAGATAGGTGCTTTATAATAAGTTTAAGTAGATGCATAGTAACCGCTTCAGTAAAGATAGTCAAGTATAAGCTATGATATCAGAAACTGTATTGCAAAATATCACGTTTTTAACTGACTGCCAAATAACTAGATGAGACTGAGTCTTTTTACCAGCATAAATAAGCGAGAATTTTCTAACGATTTTAATTTGTTGCTTTGACATTCCCATATAACGAGATCCGCATATGCCGATTCAGCGGCGTTCATGTCGTTCCAACATACCTTTGTCCAGCAGCACTTTTAGAAGAGCCAATAGATCCTTAATGTTTTGGTTTTCTAACATTAAGGGATCTTATGTCGATAGCTTCAGGACCAGGTGAGTCACTAACCGCTAAAAATTCAAAATGTCTGCCCCCGTTTGTCGGAACAACTTTGTGGGAAACAATTCCGAACCCCCCCGCCATCCCTATAAGCTTTCCCTGTGGAAACGCGTTTACATTTCAAGCAAATACGACCTGTTTGCATTGAATATTTTCTCAAAACATGTTCTATGTACATATAGCTATACGTGTAACATCTAGTTAATCTGCTTTTTATGTAGTGCGGTTCCCTTAGCCCAAGGTTGCTTTGTGCTGACCGAGCGGACCTTCATCATCTACTGAAATATGGCACGCTTTATCTCGTACTATTTAGCATGATAACAAAATCAATCTTAAACCTACCCAAGTACAAAGCGGGAAATTTCGACACTTTATTGAATATCTTGTTTTTATTATATTTATTATATCTCGCTACTTGAACGGACCCAAAGCGAGTATATTCAAATCGCTAAGTTATATACACATAAGAAAAAAAAGACTACCTTCAGATGCGGCCTGTGGGTTTCGATACTGCTCGTCTTGTGGAAATTTGTTTGCCGTGGTTAATCTGGGAAGGATTAAGTGGAGAAATAGCAGCAGTTGAAAGTGTAGAAGCGTCGATCTCCAATTTAACATCATAGGCCTGCAAAAAATGATCCGATTATAGAGTTAACTTGAAGTTCGTTAGTTATACGTATAGGCTGGCCAATGCTATTACATTTCGGGATGAAAATGTGTAGACGCAGAGGTGGATAAATAAATAGCAAGGAATTGTAACTCAGCTACATTAACTGAATATCATTACATGTATTCAAGCAAATAATAAAAATGTCAGATGAGTCTAAAGGCAAGTATCTATTTTCTATGTTGCAAGATTAGATCGTACAGCTCAGTATTACGCTATGTTATTTGCTTCAATATGCCTTCTAATATGGACAAAGCCTAATAGAGAAAATCTATCGTAAAAAACGACAAATTACGTTGCAACATTGTAAATCTATAT
>NW_019213198.1:0-8019 GCF_002532875.2 Varroa jacobsoni | reverse complement strand
ATACATATAGAAATTTACAGCTAGTCTTGTCTTATGTAATGCGATGTGGCTGTTATCACCGTAAATTCGTATTAATCTTATCGCCGTAGTTTTTTTTCCCTGCTGCTCACCCACATTACCAGCCGCTGTTATTATCTCTTTTTGTAGTTATAGTATCAAAAAGGTGATCTTCAATTGCCTCCTACATTTCTGTTATATAACTACATGCTAAGATTTTTTCATGTCCTATTATTACTACCGCCTAAAAGTTCGTTGTTATTACTATGGTGGCTCACTTTATCCGCCACCATTATCATTGTTACTATTACTGCCGATATTGGCGCTATCGCTGTCGTTTTGACCCACATTTTAAACACAAACAACAATATAGCTACAGCAGCGACACCAAACCAGTCGTTCTCGTGCTGCTGAAGACAAAAAAAAAACGTTGCTTTCATAATACAAGTGTAAACCATGCCCACCAGTGTACCCAATAATACGGACCTAGTATTGATAATATTGTTGTTTTTGCGGTTGTTGTTGTTGTTGCGCTTATTTTATTGGCGTCTAACATAACGGCGATCTGACGTAACGGAAAGCCATTCACTTCTATACCACACCAACGAGATGCGCGAAGCGAACGAACTATTGTACAATACGAATTTGCATTCGACCTTGATATCTTTTCTGCTTACGCTTTTCCTTCCAGCGGCTTTAGAGACGTCGATAGTCATAGCAGCAGCTGCAGCTGTTACAAGTAATGGCAATGGTCTTTTTGTGACGAGCCGCAAGAGCGATTTTTCGTTTTGAAAATCGCCATCATGGTGATCGTTGTCGTCGTCGTCGTCGTCGTCGTCGTTCAAGGCTCTATGGCCTGATCAGCTGCCCTTGTCTGTCATTCGTCGTGGCATGGTGGCGGATTTGCTTAGTGTCCTGCCGTGCCAACTACCCCTACCATATCATCAGTTTAGTCCAAGTCACACGGACCGGCAGTAGTAAACGTTACCACAGATAATAATAACAATGGTAACATCGCTGGGAGAAAACCACCTACCACGTTTTCGTGCAGCGTTTCGTGTTTCGTACGAAAGTAACTTAGTGTTTCGTTTCGTTGGCCGAATGGCGATGTTGAAGCTTTCATCGTAATCGTAGCCAATGCTGGCCGCGCCGTTATGATGTTGGTAATTGATCGGTGCGCAGTAGCACTGGGGCATGATCAGTCATGTCAGAAAATGCGACAAGCCCAATGCGTTCCGGTTGCCCTTAGTAATAAGAGCTCGCTAAGAGGATTCGTTGTTTGTCACTTTTGCTAAAAAAAGACTACGAGGAATAAGAAGGTCAACTTCACGAGGCCACCGGAGTCAGTCATCGCTATACCAAATAACGACAACAAGTTTGGGTTTCGGTTAATGATTGACATAAATGACAATTTTCCTGATGGTGACATCCCGAATCGCAACTGCGTTTAGGTAATAAAAAAAGTGGCGGAGAAAGACTCATAGGCTGTTTGTTGTTTACCTTGACGGTAAAATAATTAGCTTGACAGTAAAAGGAGGGAAATAGCATAACGATTATAAAGCAATTAATTTGGGAAATTTAATTAAGCTATATTATGACCTTAAGGAATACTGATTTTGATTTGTGACGGTTATATACAGTATTGCTTCACAATATTGTATAATATAAGACGCATTACTGTCGAATTATTCAAAAGAGCCTACCCGAAAGTAACAGGCGGTGTTATTGTCTCAAGGTTCCACACCTAAAAACAGCGATTAATAGTGATTCGAAGTTGACCTTAAGTTGAAGTTTAAGAAGTAACATTTCTCATTCAAATTAGCTCCTCAGGACCCCTCAAGACATTGTTACGTTTAAGTTACCTATTTGCATACGTCCTAAATGACGCCGTTGTCTAATCTAAAATTGTACAATGAATATCACACATTGATATTTGTATTACAAAATACAAGCATATCTTTTATTAAGAGGCTAGATAGTATAACGCCTGTAATGGTTTGGTTGCCAGAAGCGATGCGCCAGTATATGTATATATACACACATACACTTCCTAGCGTATCTCCAAATCCCCAAATGAAAAACTGAACGACATGAATCTATGACTTCCCTGCCGGCCCTTTAAGACATTAAAATAACAACAACATTATATTCGAATGAACAATGATCAAAGAATAACGAAGATGATCATTTCAAAGGAACCCGTAACTTAGACATGGTAATAGCATGAGTTTGTATCATGATAGTGTTTCCAACTGCGGCAACTGGAGAGTCCACTCACACCGTGAAATCATAAAGAGTACTCTATGGCGTCCAGGACAAAATTGGCGCTTTAGATTTTGTATAACCTACTTCAAACGTGCATTCCTTCATTCGGTCCTGTTTGAGCTCGGTACATTCACACCGCACCTATGGCAGATATCATACCTCGTGGGCGCTCGTTTCTACACGGAATTGATCAGTTCTGTAGTACAACGGGAGTCGATATATTGTAGAGACGTTGCTATGTTTTTCCATTTCAGCATCTGCAGGCCTGCAGCAGATGCAGGACGCTATAAATGGTTTATTAGGCAAGTATGTCTCTGCGCGAATCGCGTCAATCAATCCAGCTTAATCGACAGTATTCGGTAATAAAACGCTTGCTTCCTGCGGGCCTTTAGTAAGTCACACGAGCTCATTACGTTAAACGTTTTTATGATGCTTCTACTTGTGCGTTTTATCATAGAACTCAGATTAGCTCCTTATTGTTTGAAGTTTAATCGGACAGGTGGCAACGTGATGATGGCTGAGTGAGCGCCACAAGGGACCCAACTAAATTTAAGAAAATTATATTATATTTAGTCACGATGCGGTTATATTATGGTCGCTGCGACATGTTCTGACCATATTCCAGTGGTCACTTCTATTTGCACACTAGGTACATGTAAGGATTTCACTTTATCTACAATGCATTTACATATATAAATTATCATTATATAATATAATGCATAATTATACATATAGAGACGAACGACGAAAATTATTATTTTTTTGATGCTATATGATATTTTTTAATGCTTGTTGATAGCATCGTATAGAACTATATTAGTTTTACTTGAAAAATTAATGGATTTTTATAGAGGTAAGTTAAAAATTGCGTTGATTAACTTGATAAGCATAATTCTTTTATAACTTTTATCTCTGAACACATACTAATCGCATCAGTTTCGACGTGACGCAAACCGAATAGCGGAATTTTCTAATTTTTGAGATTCTGGCTATAAAACTCCCTCACGTTCCTGTCACCTCTGTTTATGTCCTTGTATTTTGAAATCGTTTCCACATAATTAATGTCCAGATAAGATTTACTGAAAAACCAACTACGAATATTAGACATAACTGGAACATCGACTTCAACGTGAGATAGCTGCGCAACCTCACCAGATTCAAGCAGCGCTTACAAAAAAAGAGCTAGTATAAATTTTCCCCTAGAATTTTTCGCGAAAATTTTCAAAAACTGTGCTACTCATAATGCTAGTGATATAATAATAATAATGGTCTAGAGTGCGCGTACACGTTTAGCTCAATATGCCGTCCTTCGACAGCTCAGTGTAATGACACGATATATTGATGCTTTATTACATTCACCTTCGTTCACCTCTTACCTGCAATGTCAACCGTCCTGGTTATTCCGTTCTATTCTATACGTAGCCAATACTACACATTGACACTGGAACTGCGTTAGTTTCCCTAGAAATGATTGCTTTGATACTTCATCAAGTTCTTCTCTATCTTCACTACGAACGCGTTTAACTTGATTGAGCACAAACTTTTTTCCTTAGCAAACTCTAGCAACTATATCCACAAGTTGAACCTAACCCCACGATACCAGTCAACACTTACAATATCATCGCGCTGATCATTTTTCTATGGTTCCCCTTTTTTTGCTCTACAATTGCGCGCCAATAAGCTTTACTAAAAACGCAACATGTATCGAACAAACCCGCGCATTACCAAAATTGCAATCTCCTCATCAGGTTTTGCCTTTGTAATCCGGTCAACTTTGGAGCAGGAGCAAAAAACGCTTAACGACTTTTTTAACTTCAGCCCCCGCCTTGGGTATACAAATACAAGAATTCGCTTGAGGAACTGGGCACATAAACACTACTTTTTTTTTCAGTCTCAATTAGATGAAACCGAGCGTTTTTCTTGCCATTCGATTGATCTTTCCTTCCATGCGCACCATGTGTCAGATACACTGCCTTGCACTGACAAATTCAGGTAAAAGCTTCAAATCAAAGCGTAATGTCTGCGGTGTCGTCGTTCTTGGCTTCTACAGAAACGCATAGAATCATATGGAAAGAACCCGGTGAACAAGGGTCTTTTTATGCCAACTTGTCAATTGGTAAGCCAGTATTCTCAATTAGTATAGTTTTTTTTTTTTTTTTTTTTTCTATACCGATTGAATTAGAATGGCATTAGCTGATTTTTGTTGTTACTTGTTAAGCAACAAGGGGTTCGGTAACAAATCAGCTGTTTGTATTGTTGCTAGCGGCTGTGTGCGCGATTGGACTGACCCATCAGCAGCGACAGTATGTGCATGGGGTTTTTGGCATGCTGTACACGCTGCTCTGGACCTGTGCTAGGAGATGATCAAGCTCCTGCTGAGATTGATGTTCACTTTCTTATAAAACGCAACAGAATACGAAGCTCAGGGGCTACAGCAACAAACAGATACCCACAAGTATCAGGCAGAGATGTGGTGGCGAGCGTAACTTGCCGTCATTCTAGCCAAGTTCAGTATTAGCGTCAGCACCGGCATTAAAAAGCACTATACAGATATATTATTGGCCACAATATCAAATAGGAGGGGTCGTGGGAATCCGTCCAATCACCTGGTTCTGTCGTCTAGGTGGGCTTTCTCTCGCGCCCCAGCTATCTCTGTATCCATCTGTGCGCCGATTGCCGCGCGTTGACGTTGAATGTTGAAGTTGTCTCCTAAAGGGAAAGAGCAAGACGGCGGGGATTTGTCGACCCTGTGGCTGGCGCCGGCAGTCAAAAAAAGTAGCGCTTATTTCTATGGTCAGCACGACTGTTGCTTCGGCTACTTGTAACTGACGATACGGTTACGGTGAGTTTTTTTAGCCGGTTGTCTTATTTAATGCTTAATTTTTGCGTGAGGAAAACGATACTGAAGTTCGGCTGTACGTATGTTTAATCACATACTGATCTAGCAATTTACAGCGCAGTCAGCGACTTTGTCAGCGAAATTCTGAGTACGCATATAGGATTGTTATTCAAGAAACCGCAAAATAGTAATTTGAAATTTCGTTTTACAGGTAGCCGAACGAATCGGCAACGAAACTCAGAAGGAGCCACGTTCGCTCTGGTGAACTGGTAGCGAGTGCCATTCAGGTTCGGTTCTAAATCGACACGATATTTTAGTAATTTCAATAGGCGCGTTCCATATCGCTTGCGATGGCCTTCGCTCGATTCTGACGACGCCGTCGTATGCTGTGCTAACATGTGACGGCAACGACTACCGTACGTAGGTTTCGTTCAGTGGTCATCAAGTGCTTCGCTCTTTCGGTGACGGTGTAGACGTTGTCCGCGATTCCCTATCGCTAGTACGCTTCCGTTCGTAGTTTCTCGACGCTATCCATGTCCACTTTCGCGTATTTGGCTCCTCAATGACCGGCCTCGCAAATGTTACCGCCGTTTTGTCGCGGCGTCTGTATTAATTGGTTTCGAAGTAAAGCGACGCTCGGTGGCGAGGGAGGACGATAACTACAATTTTGAGTACGCTATTTACCTCCTATGAATTAAGGCGCTAGATTGGCTAATTCGGACGAACGTTTGGCACAATGCGCGCATTGTGGTAAAATAGACGCTCATTATCTTAGCTACGAGAACGTTGAAGTGTGCGGTAAGCTAGAGTTGAAATAGTTCAGTATGGCTAATCAATAGGGATTAGCTTATAAAGATAGATAAGAGCCGGTAAATGGGCTTCACAAGGCGGCTACGTGTATCCGTATAGGGTCAGATTAAAAGAATAGCGTAAATGTATTCAAGTGAAGAACCGTTTCCCACCAGATAATTTTCTCGTTTCTAATTGCTTCGAATGAGGTTACTTTGAGAAAGGCCTTAATCTGTATTGACCTTAAATTGACCGCCATCATGCTAATGCTAAAAATAATCGAGATGTGTGTTCTTGGTAAAAGTTGTTACGATATATATTGAAATTTGAATGGTTGCATTTAGTAAAAAAATCATGGGCGAAGGTCCATTTGACCGCGTCGCTTCTGCACGGGTGAGACCTATTAAGTACAAAGGGGTAACACATCTTGAGTATGAGAATCTGCCGTCCTCGATAACTTGGCAGCTTGGCAACTTGGTAACTATGGTAATTATGCATTTCAAATATAGCTAATTCATGCAAGGTACGCACATGCGCGCATATATAGCATTCCATGAGAAACGCAAATCTTCATTTTAGTCTGTACACGGAGAGGAGAGAAAATTGTCTATATAAAACTTCCCACCAGAAGCCTTTCCGGATTACATTGTCGAAAACAACGAAGGGCAGCGATAAGAACAACAGGACTCATTCGCTTAAAAAAGAGGCGATTAAATTATTTAATCTTTAATAACTCAATCCGACTGGGCGAACGAGACGAGTCAGGGTTTTAAATTAGGCTCATGTATAAAAGAAAAATTAATTGCAATGGATTTTCCTAACCTATATCACAAAATTTAGATCGGGTCACCATTTTTATCGCGGGGAATAGGAGCAATTACTTCGTGCCAGGAGTAAATGTACAGTAACTTATTTTATGAATATCTTTAATTTCATTTTTTTAGTACGCACTATATCCTTCACTTAAGCTTATTGTTTATCTTCTCGACTTCGGCCATTTCAACACAAATTATAGTAAATTTGCTCATTCGATTGCTTAAACACAGATCCAAATATTTAGAAACGTGGTTAAAGTTTAGAATATGATGATAAATAAGCATTTATGTACTATTCGAAATTACTAAAGTACACGGGCTATTACCTCAGCGTCGGTATAATTTTTTTGAGCCACTTGCGGAGTGGACTTGAGTTGTACTTCGATGTGTCGTTTTGTTACCGATGAGGTTATCAGACGTAATAACAGCATGTAATTTTTGTTAAAAGAGAAACATCGATGTGTAAGTTTTTTTAATGATAAATAAATAAAAATGAATAGCGTTTTTTTTGTAACGAAGCACTTAAAGTGGGTTTAATTTAGTTCCAAGGTTTCCTACTGATATAATTGTGAGGATAGTCTCTCCGTCAAAAAACGTACTACGAAGGTTGGACCCATTTGTAAAGTATACAGCTCCATAGCTATATGCGATCGACTGTATCATTTGAGATCGTCGGCGTGTAACGTATGCTACGTTTTCTAAGTCTAGAATGAAGATACAAAGTAAAGTTGGCCCCTCATGGAATTAACATGCACCACTTCCGCTAAAGCTATCAGCTATTACCATGGAAAAGCCTATTTTCGAGATAAAGACATATTCCAGAAACTAACTACCTGTCAATACCAACAAAAATTACTGCCTTTATTAGAATTGGCTACCGTTTGACGTACTAATATATATATATATATATATTTGTAGATAAATGCAAATCGTAGCACTCAACAAGCTTTCAAGATTGAATTGTTTAAGCTTCAGTGTATCATTATTTTCATGTAGCAGTATAGTTATATATCTAAGAAGGATAATCGAACTCGAAAGCTAGTAATGGTCGCATGGTAAGTTAATGGTAATACGTGGAATAATCAACACGAGTGTAGCCTTCCATTTTGGCACGGGTATGAATATACGTTCGGATATAACAAGCCGATCGATACGGTAAAACTTCAAATTCAAAACGACAGGAACAACGGTATATTGTACATGCGTTCTATAATAAGACAACGGTAGAGTTGAGGTTTAAACAGTCTCCAGCATATCTATGATAAGACGCTTTTTTTTTTTTTTTTTTTTTTTTTATTTTTTTTTACTGTCCGA
>NW_019213197.1:65454-239972 GCF_002532875.2 Varroa jacobsoni | reverse complement strand
CGTGGGCAATAAACGCTGACAACAAGAGATTTACAAGCTAAAGAAACAAGCAATGCAGCGATCGGCTAATTACTATAAATACCATTATAGGGTAGAGATGAGTACGGCGATTGTGTAGAGTAAGTAATGGCCAAGGGTTACTGTGGGTAATTTCATCAAGTTTTCCAGAAACGGCGCAAAAACCATTGGAACGATGAACCTGAAATATAATAAAGTAAATAAAGTAGAATGCACAATAAATAAATAAATAGATCAAACACAACGTTTTTTTTTATATATCCAAACGGTATAGTGAACAGACTATAAAGTATTGTCTCTGCTAATGAGTAGCCATAAATACCAATGCACATATACAAGGTTCGAAAAATTGATGGCGGAAAATTTTAGTGAAAAGGATTAAGGCTTTCTTTTCTATTTGTTCCCCTCTTGATCGTTCTCCGTCTGCTTGCTGAACTGCCGGTATGTACAGACAATGCACAGAAACTTTTTGACATCTGTTGCTTTGGAAGCTCTCCTGGAAGAACTGACATAAAGCCCGGAGTCCTCAGGTTTGATTTTTGACTAATATTAAGGAAAACATAACTAAATTATATAATATTGTTGCGGTGTATTATCTTCTTATTGAGTTTGTTATCAGATCGTACCGCAATTTTGTCTGATGTATGTGAATATAACCACGCTCCGTGCATTTAGATCTATTTTACAGAACAATCCGCACGGAGCTACAAGAAGTAACATCTTCAGGCGGAAAACCTATTGCTAATAGAGATCAATAAAGCAAATATTTTTCTCTGGAATGCTGGAAGATGATTCGAAATAAAATAATATTTACCCGTTTTACGCTTATTTTCAACTTACAGCTTAGTAACAGCAAGCGCCAGGAGGAAGAGGGATTCAAACCCGCCCTATCTTCACACAAATATCGCAGAACAACATTTAACGGCATTGCCAGTACGATAGTTCACTGTGGCATTAGAGATGAGCCACACATACTGAACGCTGCGTTACAGTGAACGAAGATTTGTGTACTACAAGGCTGAATCAAGGGGAGCACTCAACCAGCCAGATAGAATACAGTTACGGTAGTTAGTACACACAGCGGACATGTCCTTGCAGGTTAAGTAGTAACTGCAACCCTTATTGTGTCAGAATTTGGAGTATTAGTAGACTAACCGATTTAGTTCAGCACGTTATTCTAAAATCGAACCCACTTCAGAGCAGTAACCCAACGACGCCATTCGAAGAAAGGAAGTCCGTTGTGATCACTTAATTTAGTAAAGTAATTTAATTAAAACGTTCGCAATTGTTGCGTATTAGAATGGGGTATTATAGCATTAGAGGTACAATACGCGCTTACCAGAGAGCATTTGAAAATAAAAAATTCTATCCGTTGTTTTCTCTAACCGCAGTCTTTATTTAAGATTAATACGTCCATACACAGATAATATTTTGACGTTTTTCAAAGTAATAATACTCAGTTTTGTATTAGAACGCGTGTCCTGCTTAGCTTCGGAATCTTCGACGAGGCCGCATGCAGCGTTACAGGCCCATAGTATTTTTTGTTTCTACACCGACGATATCTTCCATGGAAGCCTTTAAATACACAGGTCATATGTAATAATTTAATTAAATAATCAATTCATTACAGCACAGTCAGTTTGCAAAAATGGCTGGGCCCTATTTGCTGATTGACTGAAGACTGTGCTAATAGTAGACAATAGAAACTGGCTGGAAACAATACACGTTACGTATGCTTGTTATATTCACTGACTGCTATTATCTGTATATGTACGGGTAATGTAGTCACACTGAATGTCCTTTAATTTTAGTATATAAACTATTACTGTGAAATGACAAAACGTGTTCCTTTGTTACTGCTACTGCAGCGCAACAATCAACATCAGCCTCAACAAACATCTGATTCTAGTTAAAACACTGCCAGCAGTTACTGACCGACCACTGTGCGTCGTTGTTTTCCAAGGTTAACTGATACATTCGTTGCTTCAGAAAACTTCCGCCATGTTGGACGCGGGGAGCAATTAATGGGTGAACTAATCTGGATTTCCTACCGAACCATCTTTTCCAAAACCAGGGCCGTCTTGTGGTCGTTGTAGTAGTGCTAAGCGGGGCCGCATTTTTATGAAGTTCAAATATATACGTGGTTCTTGTGGATGGCTTGGAAACAGAGTTTTGACAGGGTAGTGTCCACAGCGACGAACCAAGGGTTCGTTCGAGAGGAGCTGCTCCGGGTGGCCATAAGGAGCAGTCAATATGTGTACGATACAGGGGCTGTTCGACCGGTGATGTTGGCCATGAAAGGTCGTGAGTGCGGGAAACGTCAATTAATGAAACAAGAACAATCATGATCAGACAACATAATAAATGATGGCCAGCTGAGCCGCTTTTCAGCGGTATGCCTACTATATCCAATTTCGGAAAAGTCACAAGTTGCAACATTTTTTGCTTGCTTCACCAAAAACTTAGAATGACAACAATATGACGATGTCGAATGATATAATACACAACACTTTGATGTAATAGAATCGGGACGAACGGTTTTTTTTTTCTTTTTAAGAAAAACAAATTGCTGCCTAGAACAAACGAGCACTTAAAATTGTCCAACATTACCTGCTTACTTGGGCAGGACAAATGAGAGGACTTTTATATCGAATGACTCTTAATGAAGAAGCAAAGAGGGAAGCCTTTCTTCTTCGAATATCTCTACGCTTCAATGAAGTTGTGTCGGAAACCGTTATATAAATCTCGCAAGAGGCAACAAGGCAATATACGATAGCCATGCCCGTAGTTATAGCGAACAATATTAACACTGCCGTTCGATGCTTGTGCTAAAACTGAGTTAGTTTGTTTCGCCAAATAAGGATATTAGTTACACATTGTCCATCCACATATATATATATATATATATATATATATATATATATATATATATATATACATGTATATTATTATGGCATAGGCCAATAATATGTCATATCCGAAATGTTTCCTTCTGTACCACTATATAAGAGAAAGATGTCACCAAAATATCATTTGCTTCTGGTTTCGTCACTAGGTTATATATGTATGTCCCTGAATGTTTTCCTAAAAGGAACAAGGCTTCTAGAATTTCTCTGTGAATAGCGGATGAGTTACGAGATTTGCCGATTGTTTCTGGCAATCGGCAAGCGAGCAAGCCATACTGAAGCCTCCCATTCATAGGATGATCAGTGGTATCGCTGAAATAATAGTTTGTAGAAACCTGACGGCTGCGGCTGATTGCCAGCCTGTACTACTGACAAAAGGCAATCGATCGTTCCATGAATATATTTCCATCATAAATTTCGCTTCGTAAGCATTTTTTGTCAGTTCAGTGACATGTTAGGTCGTAAGCCTTCTACCGTCTTGTTGAGCCATGAGCATTTGTACTACCTGGAGTAGTAGAAAAATTGTCACGCCTAAGAGTTGAAGTTTGTTCGAGTACCGGTGTAGAGAATATGCGACAACGTAGATACCGTTCAGCTTATTCCTATATGAATTTCGTAATTATCCATGATTATTTCAGGTAGCAGTGGATGGTCGCCATATACCTGCAAACAATCTAAGAACATTTGATCCATCGGAAACTTTGGCGTTTAGTGGATATATTTTAACATGTGATCTTTGAGATGCATGCTGAACTGTGGAGGCTCCAATTTAGACACGAGGGCCATTATAGTAAAAGCGGTCTTTACTGCTGTATTCACCAAAATTACCATTTTTGAATTCAAACGTAAAGATGTCGACATATAGTATCACGTGATCAGATCTAAGCGAGATGCTGTGAACATACTTAGTGGATGCAATCTATTTTTTTCGCTTTGCAAACGAGAATACGGGATATTTCATTTCTGTAAATAATGACTCCTTTGCTAGTATAAATAAATGCACGATGTAGTTTCTTCCGTTACATGTAAAAACTTTTAGAAATAATGGATCATTCTAATATGTGTATGTACAATTCGATCGTGGAAAAATTGATGAGCTCTGCTTAAGTGTTCAAACTCATTACTTGTCATATATAATGAAAGAATACCATCTTTGAATAACAATGCGTCACGCACGTAATGTACTCAATTGATATGATATATCTGACGCTAGTAGCTAAAACCACTTCTTGCAATAAATATTTTTTATTACCTTGTTATTTTATATGTTTTCCCTTACCTTGCATATTTAGCCACCGAGCATTTAAAAGATACATTTAAAACGTTTGAGCTACTTAAAAAACCATTTTCTATATATATACATATATATATATATATATATATATATATATATATGTATATAAATTGTCCCTATACGGACAAATAACAGACAAGCCTGATGACTAAAAGATTAGTTCTTTTTTTTTATATATATCTTTATATAATGCATTCTCATGGTTATATATATATATATATATATTAAAACCTACTCCATTTAAAAAACATAATTGCTGTTGTGTCTTATCTTGTTCTCATTGGCTCACTGTGGAGCCTTGTTCTTAGTAATTTACCGAAATTCCAGAGTTAATATTATCACATATTATTTTATTTGTATTTTTTTTATGTGGAACTGACAGAGCTTTCATTTGAATCTCACGAAATCTTTTGACAAAATACCACGCCAAGCAAAGCGTGAAAATAAACAAAGTTCCATCATCTCATCAAATAGAGTATCTATATTAATGCGGGTTCGAGTTACCCACCACTTTTACGACTTTCTATCCGGGCGCGGTTTTTTTAGCTAACTATGCCAGTACTGACTTCCAGATTTTGAGAGACTGATCATACGTAACATTCACTATTCACGCAGGTTGTTTGTAGTATAAATATTAGTAATAGAATGCACTGAAAGGCTGAGTGAAGGTGGTTAAGCTGCCCTTATATTTCAGCAATTTGGCGTCGTGTCGAACCATCTGGGAGCTCACTGCGAATGCAAGATGATGTACCAGGATAGCTATCATGGTATTTTGTTTTTCAAATGAAGTCCCGCCCGCAACTAAACTAAAACGGTGATGTGCTCTGACGCCGCAGCAAACGGCCGTAACGTCCATCACGTTTAGGATATCCCAAACTTGATTGAGAAATCATAGTCGAGTGCGTTTATTCACTACCTGAACATGCACAGCCATTTCCCTTAATAGCTAATATGTGGGATTTAAGACTCGCTTTCGGTATTTGAGAGGATACTGAACCTTTATCTTTCAGAGCTGGCTGCCATTAAGGCCTGAAAAGCTGCTTTCAGGTTGCACAGAAATTTTCAAGAAAAAAAGCATTTTTTCCTTTTATTTACTCACCATGCTAGATTATTATATGCTTACGTACCCGAACCTCCCGGAATCTGAAAACTGCTATTTTATGTTTACGGCAGAGGTTATATCAGGATTAGGTTCTTCTTTTTAAACTAATGTTGAACACTGTGGGGGCGTGCACCCACTTTGCCTGAGCCGATATCTCCAAAAATTCCACTCGCATTATCAGCGGCTATTTGATAAATATCCCGGAAGCGGTTATCAAGAACACAAAATTGGTAGACTTGAATCACTGTTATTATCAATGGTAAGCGCAAATGTTAGTAGTAGGTGACAATATGCATGTTTCTCAACGCCCTCATTACGTTGCAGACTTGAATTGACGTACGGATTGGAGAGTGAAACAGAGGCTAATGTTTTTTAGGTTGGAAATAACTACATATTTGAATAAATAAAACGCTTCTTTATAACAAAAAAAAAAAAGCTTTAATGAATGCCACTTAAAACAGCGTATCCAATATCACTCGAGTAGTGACGTCCAAATACAACAGTTACTCGAAGCAAGTTGCTACTGTGTCGAATGAGGGGGCATATCCATGGTCATCCAACCTATAGCCTACAAAAACGATCGGATTAGGTTGAAGCGGAATGCGCCCTTTATTGACAGGTCTAGTCGATAGCGGGCACTACAACAGCGCGTTCTGGAGGGGATCTAAGGAAGATTGCTTAAATATGTACGCTCATCATGTGGAGCACAAGATAAACTAAACAGCAGCATTACTCATAATTTATCAAGATAAATGTGAATTCAACGTTATACGAGTCCGTTAAGGCGATCGAATTCGCCTAGAACAACCGCTCTATCAGGGGCGTAGCAATGTACCGACCCTTGAAATGCATGCTGTTATCAGCTTATTGCAGTTGGCTTCGGCCATTTGCCGGTCGAAATGTATCAAGCCCTTAAAGGATGAGCATTTTTTAAATATTGCGCGCTGTATTGACAACTTCTGATACTTTTTTGCAAGTTAAACTTTTGTAAACTAAAAACGTTTTCATTCACAATTTGACACCCCACAGGCTAGGGTCGTAAAATAGTAGTTACGTGACTTTTCGAACAGTTCCTACGCCGTCTTTACGGCAACTCCTTCGCAATCACACGTCTCGAACATCCTGTTGTGATGCCTAAGTCACTATGTCATTTGCAATATAAACAGCGACATACATAGATAAAGACATCCCGAATAGACCGTATCGCCTCTGTTCAGAGAACACAGGTGTTTATCTTGGGGAGGTATATTACATTCAACAGGCCAAAAGGCCAATTTAAAATTTGCTGTTAACAATAAATTTATCAACGGTTGTCATTGCTGTACAGACCCGCTCCGTCACTGGATGATGTTTGAGGAAAAACAGCCTGCAACCAAAAAACCCATTTTCAGAATACAGCTTTGTTACAAGGCGCCTTTGCTATTAGTATATTTCAACATAATTACTTTAGTACTATAAGACGACCACTGAACCCAATCGATGCCTCTTGTCTTAAACTTCAAAAAGCAGATTTTTATAGAGTACGTTTCACATGGTGTTATAACCCGCACCCATGGTAACAAAGAGGCAATCCATTGTAAATTGATCGGGACGCTGCCATTGTCATCACGGCCAATCGTAAGGCAATTCATAACTTCTGCGGTAATATAAATAATCAGTTTTTGGCGCAATTGTGATTATAGCTATCATTATTATCGTTTAGAGCTAAGTCATAGTTGAAATCTTACAATGTATCTATTTAATCCTTTGTTGTTCTACGGTGTATTATCGTCAGGGTAAACTTGTAGTTTTAAATAATTGAATTAATAAATATTGTGGTATTATAGGGGGAGGTTAACTGTAATAGTGTGCTTAGTGGCTTTTCAGCTTAGCGACTAAACTAAATTTGTTTAAAATATGACCTATGGTATCCACGGATTATGTCATTCCAATTGTAGCATACATACTAATACTTTGGATAATAATTTGGTAGGCTCAACGGTTAATCTAAGGCAGAAAATGGAGCCAGATGAATAGGTTCGGCCAGACAAATAGCTTAAGACAACAGAAGATGCAACAACAAAAGCAACATTCAAAACCCATCTATAATGAAAGTGCAGCTTTGTTAGCTCACATCTCCGGCACAGCTTTCGATCTAGTTCATCGTGAGCGATCTGGACCCTGTTGGGGCTCTGCAGAATTCGGTCAGTGTATCAGGTTCAGAGACCTAATATCTCCTGTTCATTAGCGCAGTCATCGCACACATCGGTGGGACAGTCTATCCTTTAGAATAACGAGAAAGGCGCATACCACAACGAAAATTCTTCCTAGGTGAAAAAGTCACCGTTGGGTTACCCAGAATAACACGGCCTGGGCCTTCGGAAGTGGTTGCAATGTTGATATTGTAGTGGTCGGTTTCGTCCCATAACGGCGAATCAAGAACAGCATTTATTCTGTAAGGAGATAGTGTGATAATTAACGACCAAGTTTACGCTTCATTTAACCGTTTTGGTAAGCCATTTGGCATGATCACGGGTTTTGGAAATCCATCATTCATGGCAACGAGGGTGAATTCTAGTCAGGCATTATCTATGGTTCCTATTCTATATCGTGTTCCATATAGAACTAGTGATTAATCTATGATTGTCGTAATGAGCAAAAAGTAAGCTGCAGCTCTTGCTGTACGCAGCTGTACAGTTTCGTAGCGCCTTGGTTTCAATATGCTTGAATATGATGACGACGAATTTGTAACTGTGGTAGTCGTCGTCCAGATTTTCCAATTGCTAGCAATGAGCTTTGTCAGAAGACGTACTACCGCTACCCGACGCTTCAAACTAATCTTTTCTTGTCAAATCTGCAACCAGTACGTGTTCACAATGGATTGATCCACTTTTAGGCGAGCCTACCACGTTATCACGCGGTCTTTGGAGGTGATAGGAGGAGGATATTCAGGTCGGGCGACATAAGTTAGAGGATACAGGTGAACTTTTTGGCGTGTGTATCTTTAGCGGGCTTCTTTAATACGTCCACTAGAGGAATGAAGACCAACCGACAAAATTCGTCGAGGTAATTGACCTTAAAACCGACGAGGTCGTATTCTGTAGAGCGTGTGACGAACTCGGGTTAAAGTAGATTCGTTTTACGATACTGCTCGTAGAACCCTTCCCTCGATAACGGTAAACAGCTTCGGACTGAAAGCTACAAGCGAAATAGATTTGGTGGATAGATTAACTGATGTTTGAAGGCCCACGATTGAGAAAGCCGAAAATAATTGATCTGAGCTCCCCGACACAATACGTCATTTTGTTTTATAATGGTTATCATTATTATTATAATTAAGGAATAGCTCAAAGAACTTGGAGGTATTCCTACATAGACGTAACAACGAATAAAAGAGGAGAAGTTAGCAAAGTTGAAAAATAGGAAGTCCTAGTAAATAGAGAAAACTATGGTGATTATTATTATAGACTGATTGGCACTCACAGTAGATAACCCGATTTTGCTATACTTCCTTCTAGAGGTTCTTCGTATTATTAGCAGGGCTTTCGCAATACCGAAATAGCGGGTTGCTCTTTTAAAAAGCTGCCAGAGGGTTACTGATGTTTACACCTGCCATAGACATCTCCATTATGGCGATGGTAACAACATTTGCAGAAACAAGATAGGTATGTGAAATGAATTCAGACAACGGCCAGTCTATCTTGAAAAAGTCCTTAATGAGTTTTATCCACGAAGGATTCGTGAATAAAGCTCATGTTATGACTAGAAAGACTTCCGCCCCCGATTGTGAAATAGATTTTGACCACAGAGATCACTATGGCAAGCCGGAAATAAGATGCTTTGAGTCCATGCATATATTTTTGTTTGCATCAGATTTTAGTGCCTCCGGAATGAGAAACAAAGACTGTTTACAAGTTTCTGTCTGTGTTTATGTTTGCACTATAGCTTACTTCAACATGGCGGTAACGTATGTTAAATAAACAATACCGAATTAAATGTTGTTTAGTAAGCATCTATAACAGTGTACAGCTAGCAATATAAAAAAGTTTTTTTTTTTATAGAAATACAGGTCTCACTCGCATTAATAACTACTGCTATATATTGCATATTCATTTGCTTTTTGTTTCTATAATAATAATGAATATTACTGAAAAGCGAAAATCAAAGCGTGTGATTAGTAAATATCAACATCAATAATAACATGGCCAAACAATGATTAGGCCAAAATAACGTATTAGTAATATAACATACAAGCAAGAAAAACTAACTACAGTGTAACGTTCATTTATTTATCAACTACACTATTTCGCGTTCATTCTTACGAATCTAACCTTTCAGTGAGTAATTTTCGATGACTGCTTTTTTCGAATATACTCAAAGTAATAAAAATACCGAAATTTGTGGCTTTGGTGAACAGGAACAGTTTAATGTAGACATTCGGTCGTAACATCACTTCATGCCCGAGGTGACAGTTCTGGCTAAGTCCGCGCTCCATTTTGAACTTTCCTTCTCCCTCGAGAAAAAGAGACATAGAATATCGGGATGAAAAATTTTACAATGGCTTGTTACAGCTGTCAAGCAGTAGTCAACACCTTAAATGCCCACCCCGACCCTGTCGAACATTGGGCGACAAACCCAGTGTTATTGAACTGAGACACAATCCGCTGAAGATTTTCAACTCTGTATCGATCCGCCAAGCTAGTCGCTAGCCATTGATTCATGCGGCGCAAAGCGCGAATAAATCCGTTAAAGTGACGGGATAATAAGGATATTAATGTCCCAAAGTAGTTGATATTGAATCAATGAAATCCACAGCGCCGAAGGTTCCAGCAGAACATCATTTGATTGGCGAAAGAGAGAGGTAACTGAATCAGAGCATGTAGCAACTGTAAACTTACCTGTTTTTTGAATTTTTTTTTTAATTTGTTCGCAGCTATATAATAACGTTCTAATTTTACTAGGCTTCTCCTCTACGCATGATCAAGTAAGTTAGTTGAATTTAGTCTATGAGGGTACCAAAAGGGCCTGGTGTCCGCATAATAAATAAGCTTTGCTGAACAAAATATTTTAGTGTTTATAAATACTCATTTATCGTCATGATGGCTGAAAACGTATCGGAAGAATGGACCTGTAGAAGCTGAACGAAGCCATCAATAACGGATTGTGGAGAGTAATTTCAAAACGTTGCTTTAACCCAAAAGGACCTCAGGCCATTTTGAACGACACCACCTCATGCCGTTTCAACGTTGTTTTTTTTAACGTCGGTTCTAAGATTTATTATTGGCTAATCTAAACAAGACAATAATTATGTAGACTAACCACATTTATAGCTAAAAACGCTTTACCATTCCTATTTGTTCAATTACTACACAAACGGAAGGGCAAATTCGTCCTGTTCTCTACCAGCCGTAACACGGTAATATGTAAATATGATAGGTATTTATATTTGTCCGATGTTCTGTGAGCGGTAACTTCAACTTCATATGACCACATGACCTGACCTGGGTCTATCATTTGAGCGCAAGGTGGGTTGTTGAACGCTCAAATGAAAACCATAATGTTTTAGAAATAATCGGAAGTTCGGAAGGACCAAGAATAGCCGCAGGATTCAAGTCAACAAGCGCAAGTTCTTATTTAAGCTCATTCAAATAATTACGGCGCTTTTGATAGGACTACGAGGATTAGAAGTGAAGGACAAAATAACCTTGTTAAGCCATGGGGTGACATTTCAGGCGCCCTCTGAAGAGACTGTATAAAGGCAGCTTGTCAGCAGCCAGCTGAATCGGCCAACAGGATTATGTCAATCGTACCATATTGCACTCTATGCAGTAAGCGAAATGTCCTTCTTATGCCATATTTAGAGGGCTTAATCGATCGCTCCAAGTACAGATACGAATCATATTAAGTTAAAAGATGGCTTGCGTTACGTAGGTCGAAAAGGCACAGGATATTTTAAGGCGGCAATATAAAGTTCTGATGGCTATCGTCAAGTGTACACAAGACCAGCTTTATTTAGATTCCTCTTAGGCTTGACTACATCTAATTTTAATGTACGTACCTCTTTTATTTGAAACGATGTAACCTCCACTGTAAAGGATTCGCTTAGTAAATATATATAGTAAATATAGTAATATATCTGCCCAATAAATAAAGTAACAAAGAACAATTTTGTCTTCCGTTACCATACTTTCTAGATGTAGACAACGGCACTTAAATCATAAATATTCAAAATAGCGTCGTTTTTTTGTTATTCTAATTTTATGCATTAAAAATTATATGTTAAAATTAATTGAATCGCATTAAATATCTATTTTATCTAAGTTGAAAAATCTTTTCTGGAAACATTTAATGTAACTCTAATAGTAAACATGCGATACAGAAACTTGATAGGTAGATTCAATATTGTTTAAAAGCCAATATTTCCTTGTAAACTATATATCAACAGTTATGTGATGATTATCTCTATATCTGTATAAAGTTTCTTCCATTAAAAAGATCGAGTGCAAAAACTCGCCGCTTTCTTCCATATATACTTACTACCACATACGAGCTTGTCAAAAAAGAAATCACTTAATTGAAAGAATATTTTTTTGCTAGTGTATTTACAATTATATAAACAAATAAATATTGGGGTGATTCTGTATATAATTTCGAAATCAGTGGCTAAGTTAGTAGATCAAGCCATACACTGTTTGAAAAAGATGAATAAATGTTTTTATTTACACCAGTTGCGTAGTATTTATGTGTCGGTAGTAGATTTATAGAAAAAAAAAAAAAAGGTATTATCATAAACTCCCTTACGCAGCTAATTATCGCTAATTTTCTCTCTATAACGATGACTTTAATAAAAACGAGTACGGTGAAGTACCCATTCTATCTGCTCAGCAAGACACAATTTCAATACCAGTCATCGACAATATTAATTGTAACAATGCAGGATCACGATCTCGCATCAGCAAGTTCTCACAAGTATGTCGCATTCAGACTTTTCAGAGCAGTTTTATTTCATTTAACATCCGGTGAAGTGAACCGAATTATTTTTCATATCAGCTTTAATGGTGATTTTATAGGTCACGTGACAATAAATAGAATCCTTAATAGTAGCAACCTTTGTTGTGTATCACACTGTTTTCAGTCGTAGAAGACCACCGCTATGGCTTGTCCAGCCCTTACTTTTCTATCTACTTAACTATCAAATTTTTTGCGCTTTTTTTGACTATGTGACCTACTTTTATGTGAATATTCACATAATAATTAAGAGTCAGTAAGTAGGACACACCGTTTCATTTTAACCTTCCGTATTTTTTTTTTTTTTTTTTAACTACATGTATATACATATATCATAAATCGTGGACGTTGCTACAAGGTCCTCCATGTGAAGTCCGAATCCTTTCAAACTGAAAAATTTCAAAACCCTGGTACATTGTATATGAGGCACACACTTAGCCGTTGGCAAAGATTCACGTTAGACACACATTGTTCTAAGACATTTTCAAATTTAGGATATTGTGTTTTTTTTATGCAGTTTACTTCTATGGCTAGTCCGAATAATGGGCCTGCAACTCAGGTTATGAGTAAAGTAGTATTTTGTTGACTGTATTGTTTGTAATTTTTTTATTATTATTTGCCTACAAGTAAACAAATAAGACTCTACACATATTTTGTTCTTCCAATCTGTAGATCGTATACGTTCGTATACAACGAGGGTTTCGGAGTCACAAAAAAATCAAAATCTAAGCATGACTTTACGAATCATCATATTTTCTATTTATTTAACTTGTTCTCGAAATTATTTAAAAAAAAAAAGAGCCTTGTCAGCTACAACATGAACTTGCTAGATATGTTGACGTACTCAAACACCTACCAGTTCCCTTAGTACCTGACCATTGTATTTCTACGTCGTTTTTACTTGACATTTGATTTGATCCGGCAATGAAGCTATGCTCATAGTAACGACAAGGGAATTTTAAAGGTCCTTGGGCATAGGGCATCCATTCACAAAACTGCCCTTTAGCAGAACAATATTTCTTATCTTATATAATAAATATAATGGTAGCGTAATGTATTTTTGTCGAGTTAGTTAAGCCGTTTGGTCTAATCAGCGGTCCCTCAAGTTATACCAGTGAAATCCGCTAATTTTACCTTTTGCAAGGTTTATAAATCCCATGAAGTGAAAGCAAATTGTGAATTTCGCAGGGACCATGCGGCAAATCTCAAAGAGCACTAAAGTTCTATAATACAGAAAGGGTTGCGTATGCCTCTTGGCATGACAAAAAAACTCAACAATTCACTACGGCGCGTCTATAAACATGAGGAAATTGCATCTACGATCTTGAAACGGTAAAGGTAGTTCAGCCAAACTGCATCTGTGTACTGGAATAAAGATGGCCGCTCTGGGACCGCTAATTTGCTGTGATGGCGAGTAAGGCGTCACGATCGGTGTCTGCAAGATCCAGCGTAACGTCAGCGATAGCTACAGGTCCACCTTTCCACTCAGAATATATGGTGCTCAAAAATTTCACAGCTTAAAATTTCGATCGAATCTTAAAATCGGGCTCTAGTTGATCCGCAATTAGACTGAATGAAAAGTAAGGCGTTGCTAGCACGATTTGATCTGTCAACTTATTGTAGACATTTCGTAGATTCCGTGTGACCAATGTGCGCATTTGTTTCATATGTAAAATTGCAGTGATGTGGTTTTTAGCACAAAACCAATGTCTGTCAATTTAAGACTTACTTTTTTCAGGCTAATTCTTTTTGATTTTTATCACTGAACTACTTTGTGCTGATAATTGAATGCATGGTTTTTACGAGATACATACCTAGTCCACCACAAATAGAAGCTGGCCCGAAAATCCACAATGTCCGTAACGTATGTAGATATTAATTTAAATAGACCCTTTGTTTGAAAATGATATTTCAGCACATTCGTAAATAGAGTGACAGGCGATCAATGCGCAGGGTAATTACCTACCTCAAACTGACAGTTTTGGTAAAAGAAAGCTTACTAGGGTAATTCAAATACAAAGAAGGCCCTTTTGGCCTTGTATAAACCACACTACAGAGATTAACTGAAACAACTGAATGATATTCGCTTTAGCTTTATCCGAAAACTAGGATCTGCACGTATAGTGCGTTTATTATAAGTAAAGTAATTTGGACGGCAAGCCGGATCACTTCGAAGACAGAACGGAGCTGCTGTGTGCAGCATTTGATTCTGACTTTCAATTAACTGAGCAAAATATCGCACACGCAATTAGATAATAAGGTTTCAAGCAGCAAATAGTGAAATGCAATACGTAGCTTAGTTTCATCAGCATATACAATAAAATGCATGGCTTGATCTATTTCAAGCCTCCACAAAATCTCTCCCGAATATCAGGGAGGCTGCAAGTGAGGCAAACTTAAGCGCATAATCAACTTTATTATTATATTAATATGAAATAAATAACCAGTTAAGTTTTACAATATGCCCTTCCTATCTCTCCACATCAGTATCTAGCATTGAACTTCTTCTTTGATGATATCAACAGCACCGAAGTTTTCGACGCAGGGAAAACTGGCATGATCTATCGTGTGTAAAAAAACATTCAGAGCGTACCCGTTATCATCAAATATTTGGAAATTAGCCCCCGGACTGAAAAGAGCACTGAACTGGTCAAAAAGTAATATCCGTTTCTTGATTATTTCTTTCTTAATTTTCCTCTCCGCTTTTGGTTTATTATGCTCAACCATTTGAAAGTGTACTCTTCCTCTTTTCCATAATTTCCATGTAACGTTGTTGTGTCGAGAATAGAATTTGAATGGATACCACAGGTGAGAAAAACATTCGTTAGTACTCGCTTTATTATTTCACCATTTTACTAAGAGTAGAAACTGCTACTGAAGCAGTTTATGAAGAACATCTGTATGCGCGCGAAGTGTCGAGAACCTTATGCCTGAGAGGACTACTCAAAAATAGTTTTCCAGGTTTAAAGGTAGTATATCGAAACTGAAAAATATATCGGCTTTTTGAGACTAATATGGGATCTTAAATGATAAACGAGTCGTAGGTTAGACAGGAAAGCAGGCTGCTAGAACCGTCAGACATCTTAGACAATTTTATCAATAAACAGGAGCCTGATCAAGTAACATTTAAGCTGAATAACAGGTTCCAACACGAAATTCTTACAAGCGACGATGACTGGTGTTTTCACGTCCATATGAAGAACAAAGAAAATGGGCGCGTTTGGGAGACCTGGTTTAAGCCTAAATTTTAAAAAGCCGGATTTATGTTTGTTGGGAACGGAAAGTTTTTTCACGCGGAGAAAATGCTTGAGCGAACTAGGCTAACGAACAGAGAAAACCTAACAGATGAGGTAAAGTAATTCTTCACTTCAGCGAGACAAGGGTGAAACACGACGTCACACATAGCAAAAGTCGTTAAAGCCGTTCAGTCAGAGCTTTTATTGTAGGTCTTTACATTTCGCAACTTGTTTTCCGACTACTCCAGACGGATTACTGGCTTTTTCGATCATTGGGATACCGAGTTCGTAACAGTACATTTGACAACAGAAAGGTTCTCAAGAACAAGTTAGACAAGTTCTTGAAAACACCAATTCTGAAAAAGTTTCAGTGAAACGAAGTAAATGAACTGGGAGATGAACTATCGAAGGCTGTAGAGAATAACAGTGAATAAAAAATAGCTTTTCATATTGCTGCTTTCTGGACTCATTGGCTTCACGTCCAACTTTGCTCACGGGCAGCTCTCTACTAAAAATATTGGCGACAGAGGGCCTTTATGGCTTTGAAACAGCTGCACCTAAGCATCATCCGAAAGCCGAAGTGAGAAAGGCCGAAGGCATAAAGAATTGAAGTTTCTATCCTTGGGCCGTTTGACTAGTTATTTATTGTACAAAAAGGTTACCATTTTCTGACTAACCTATTAAGTTTTCCGTAATTACTAGTATATATGAACCATAATATTTCTCTATTTTCGATTGGTTTATGCGAAACAAAATGTTTTCAATGGTATACAGGACCCTAATTGCATCGACTGCTTTATCACACCTATTTTTAAAGCGGGTCGATTAAGTTCTTTTAATATTCTTAGGTAGTAGATAATTAGTTGATCCAAAAATACCAAAGTAAATTTTACATATAAGACGAGCTATGCGAGCTCTTACTGATCACATGGAATGCAGGGATTTAAAAGTAAAACGTATCTAAAGATCACGTCAGTGATAGTTCGATGTGATGTTTTTTCTGTCTATATATTTGATTTCCAATGGGCGAAATCTTCGAACGCCATTAAGGGTGGTTTAGACGAAGTACTCTCTAGGGCTCTCAATGCATTATAAGTATTAAATAAGGACGATGAACTTGCTCTGTAATTGTACTGTTCGCTCCAAATACCATGCGCAAGTTTTACAAAGGGATAAATACTAGTTACATGCTGCCCATTTTGCTACCCACAACTACCAACAAAAACAACAGTCATAAGAAGCACGCAGTGTACTCACAACTGACGCACTAATGACGCGCCTGAAGTGAGTGTCCTGCTGATACGTACTTGAATCAAATCTAACATATAAAGGTTGGTATTATTTTAGTGTTGTGACTAACTATTAAATACAAAAAATATGGTCTTACGACAACAAATATGTTCTCTATATATTTCTGAGATAAAATATACGTTAGTGAAAGAAATAAGTTTCAGCTTTCGTAGTAAGTAAGTAGCATATCACTAAATGTTCCCTGTTTAATTTAACAAATTATATTTTTGATTGATCATTCTGTTGCAAAACACGCTTATGTCTACTAAAAAGAAATACATAACAAGCATCGTTTGCTTACATCAGTTGTCTGCACACGTGGTTCTACTTTTTTCCTCCAAAATCCCTTTTTTCAACAAACTTCTCGGAATCGCCGTCTATTACAAGAACACCTCCTTTTATCACAGCCGTGCTTATTATTGAGACCTGTATAGTACGCAATTTTCGCCGTTTTTTGTCAAAAAAATTATCATGTAGTGTTCGTAGAGCATACTCTAGAGAAAAGTTATCACTAAATCATCTGCGAGGTTGAGCTTCCTTATTTGCCAAGCGCTAATTGGCCGTTTCGCTTTGAGGAAAATTTTAGCGTAGGCAACCGGCGTGATTATCCTCAACGAGCCTGAAGTTGACCGGTAGCATTTCAATGAACATAGCTTCTCTGTGAGAAATTTAGTTACATTTATACATGGTTAGTTCATAACTTTACTTTTTCTTCATAGTGTCAAGCAACTGCTATGGCTTAAACCAGTACAAAAATTAAGATAGTCTTTCTGCTTAATGAATGACTATACTATTAATTTTTCCTTTTTTACATACCTCAACTGATCAGTAGCTCTATATAGGCATTATTCTACTTTTATTTTATTGTTTTTTGAATGAAATTTTTATATTTGGTTCATTCCATCAACTTTGAACGTCTCCGTTACTCGAGTTTTAGCTCGGAATAAATAACAATTTTATTATGAATACTAGTTGTATTGGACTTACATTCAATCGACGCTCGGGAGACATTGCATGTACGCTCTATACTGCAAAAAAAAAAACTAGGAACAT
This sequence comes from Varroa jacobsoni, assembly GCF_002532875.2. NCBI lineage: Eukaryota > Metazoa > Arthropoda > Arachnida > Mesostigmata > Varroidae > Varroa > Varroa jacobsoni. Next base: position 222,086 of record NW_019213197.1, on the reverse strand, counting down.
TATCTATAACGTGAACGTGCTTTTCCAGCTTGACAAGTAGTAGTACTACTTGTATGCAATATATTGCTGAATAGGCCTACATTATTGGGATTCAGCGTATTGAATGTGCAACAGCCTTTCGTCAGCGAACATTTTAAGTAAAAAACCTGTTTCGGAGAAGTTGAGGCGACTCTCTGTTGAGGATTGCTGATGATAAATTTGCCAATAATGTTATCATCGAACTACTTTTTAACGAAGTTAAATAAATTACTGCAGTTCCTTCTACTGCTGATTTTGATAAAATACTGCGAAATCACGATACGTGAGAAACAACTACTATTTTGGACACTAGTAAACGCAATTATAGGTTTAAGATAAACGGGTGTTTGTAAACGGAAGGTAGAAAGTGGGTTGAGTATTACTATTGTCATACACTGCACTACGAAATACACCCTTGTGCTGCAAAAAACAACAATGTTAACTTAGTTTTGGACCATAATACAAGTCCACATTCTGCCTTTAAGAAGAACTTTTTATTTCTTTTATTATATAGCTATTTAGAAGGTGAACGTGATGACACGTCTCTTTGCAGCATTTTATAACGACGAGCAGGCATGTTCTACTAAATGATGTCGATGGACGATGTAATACCGAACCTTCTCTATTACATAACGAAGACAAGAGAAAATCGTATATATCGTAACAGATTCTCTTTTGAAAATGGGTCATGATACTTTCGACTCGAATAAGAGGATGATAAGCTTATTCACAAATATAGTAATTCTGCTCAGCGCCTGCATTACGGAATAACGGCTACAACGAAAATTAGGCTTGGGTTACGAGCAAAATTATCTCTCATCTGTATAGACTACTTTTCTTTGATTGAGTAGAGGCAGGTCAAAGACGGCATCGTACATAATAAAGCCACATATGTTATATTAAATTCACTTCGAGAAATAACCAGTGGAGGTACTATAATGATGATTATAGACGACCTATAAACTAAGACATCTATGTTACATAATGGGTTGCCACTCACACTTTAGCTTTCGTCGTGTGTGCCATTTCACCGTTCCTTCGTTGACCTTTTACGGTTAATGTATCACTGCAGGCGACAATAACATTCAGATAGACCTAACTGTTTCCGTTATAAAAAGATGAAGGCAACAAAAATTGAGACAAGATGCATTTACAGTTGAATCAGAGGTGGATTTCTATTGGCGTAAGTAAGTTCAAGGTAGAAAAATGGCCTTTTTGTTTCCCGCCGGAGTATACTAAGTTACAGTACGTGGCTTCTCGATCGTATTATTGAATTCGCAAATCAAAATCGTCAGTATCACAAGAAACTTACAAGAATATATGCAAACAACTACTAAAGGAGCCGATACACATCGATTCATGATTCGCTTCGTATCCAACACTAGCTTATACGTTTAGGTCAGGAGACGATATAGCTAGTTTTCGAGTTCTGTTGTTGCCAACGGCACAAGAGTGCAGGTACATGTTCATCTGGGCCTAAATCTGGCATAAATATACAAAAACAAAAATTTCTATAGTTTTTCTCTAACAAATGCTGACCGTAATCGGCTTCACCTAAAGAAAGTATTGTGCGAAATATGTTTTCGCATTAATCTACATACCGCGTTCGTAATCTTAATACGGTAAATATAAAATACTGCAACACCGCTTCATGGAACACATAACTCTAATGAAAGTGGATAGGTAGCCGTAGTTTAGTCGCATCATCAATTACTCGAGCAGTCGACTTGGATGGACCCGTGATGGAAGAAATTTTCTTCCAGATCATCTTTGGTGAAACGTGGACAGCTTTGCGCTTATGGCAGGGCACTACCTGCAGAGAATTTATCTAGAAGTTTGCCGTTTCGGAGCGGAGAAGCCTTGTGCGATTCATTTGCAATGATCCACAAACCATTGACCACTGTCGGCTTCCAACTCGAATGGACACTTTTGTGAGATTCGGAGGCTATCAAATGGTTATCCGATAAAATACTCATCGACATACTGGGAGTTAGGGTGTTAGCCAGGAAGGCCGTTGGAGAACTCAAAGGAGAGTTTGAATCCAGCCAAGAGAACACAGGAGTTTCTTCCATTAAGCTTTACGGGCTACTGGTCTCCATAGAATTTCACCATCACTAGCGTCTTCGAACGTGGACACACGGAGGCTCATACCGATACGATCAATTCGTGGTACTCTAAGGGGAACAACGGTTCAAATCCGTTGATTAGCAATTGATTTTTGTAATTGCTTCAGAAGCTGAGTGTTAGATTTGTTCTTCAGAAAAACTCCCAGTTGTTCACGCGCATCTTCTTACTGTAACTAAAACTATTCCAGCTTGTTACAGACGAAAAACAAAGTGATTGTTTTGTTAGAAATCTGACGAAAGAAGGTGATTCATGCCACTGGCAAAAGCGTATATGTGCAGGTAGTCTGCACCCGTTCATATGAATCTTTACACACACACACACACACACACACACACACACACACACACACAGGACGAGAAACTGCGTTTCCACCTTTATATATGCTTCCTTACTTACTACAGATGTATTATTAGAATTTATTTAATGATTACTTTGAGGCTGTTTTCAAAATACCTAGATACTGCACCACAGTTAAGCATTAATCTATCCCAATCTGTATCGTAAGCAAAAACAGCAAGATCTACACTTCTCAAAGCAAGACAAGTTAGAATTACGACAATGGATTTTGTATAAGCTTTGCTTAGACATAGACTACATAAATGACTATCAAACGACAACTCAATTAATTCGGTGACCGAGTGGGAATTTATCATGACTTCAGATCTACTGATGAAAGATCTAACATTTCTTTAGTAATCCTTAAGGTTAGACTATTGAAATGCCAGAACAATGTCTAACCTGTTTTGACATTTGCTGCATCATTCGTTCCGATTTTATCGTACATTAACCTGAACTAACTTTTTTCGGATCTCTCGGGAGGTAAACTACTAACTCATAGTGTCTCAAATGCGAGTGATTTCAACAATCATGTCTCTTCGATGCTGACACATCTTAACGGTCTGGCCGTAATGGGATTATTATCTTGCCTTCAAATAACACTGAAAAAAACAAAAATTAGTATGAAACAAAATAACATATAACAGGGATTTCTTTTGCAACATTCGCGTCTACGATATAATAGCTTTACACTAGATCGATTTTTTGGTGCCTTTGCTTCGTAGGAGCGCTCAACGAAAGGAGGAAGCTGTAGAAAAGCAAATAATGTTAATCTATTTTCACTTGCGCCAGTAGAGCAGCCGAGTACATCGTGGTTTCAATCCTGGTCGGCCAAATATCGGCAGTCATATCTTAAAAAACTGTGATACGCTCGAAAACGTGAAAAAGTGCCTAAATCTTTCTCAGAGCCTCGAACGGAATGAAAAGCAAAAAGTATGAGATTTGGCCAACTCATCAAAAATATGGACATCAGTTATCAACTTAACAAAAAAATTGATGTGACCTGCACCTTTAAAGTTCAGTTTCACACTAGATATTGTCGATCACTAGGCTTGCAGGCAAGTTTCCTTTTATCGCAATCCACACTTTGCTGCTTTGCCAACAACACTTTATCAAAAGAAGCCAGATCAACTATACTGAATTGTAGTACTTGTCGAAACAGCTGGCAGGTATATTTATTAGTATGTTGAAACTACCACAAAGGAATCTGGCTAGGTTTGAAATGACATCGCAACCTCCTAGGTGGTTTGCAATGATTTCCGAAACCGCACTAAGCAGTTAAGTCAAGTCTCGTAATTTAGGACAATATAGATGACGTTAATTCTGCTGTGAGCTATTCCACGTTCGAGATTCGGCCGGAATGAGTCAATGATGCTCTGCACCGAGGGTCCTGATTTGCCTCCCAAACAGAATCAACGAAATTGCCAGCCCCCAAATTTAATATTAACGTCCTCAGTGGCACTTGTAGCCACTAATGAAGTTGGTCCTTTTGCGGTAAGAATCAAATTGACAATTCGAATGCGGCGTCCTGCCGTCCTCGAGATGGCGGTCATTCGATGTCCTGATGAAAAACCTATGGAAGTTATAAAAGCTTTTTCGATTTCACTCGATAGCTGCCCTTGCATAGACAAAGGAGATTCAGGACTTAAGCTTACTGCTCTATAGTAAATAGAGTTATCATAGAGGTATGTGCAATAGCACACATGTGTGCCGATATTCGTATTAGCGCGGTATGCTAATGAAATAACGAGATGGTTTAAAGCTACATACTTTGCACATCGCTCGACTCATCGGACCGATCCTAAGTTCACTTATGAACTCAGCCAATAACATATGAAATACAACCATAATCATAAAAGCTTAGTAATCAAATTATGTTTATACTAATATTATAATCAAGATATTCATAATTTGCTATATGTCCTTCACAACTGTACTCGTACATTACGAGACGGCGTTGATAGGCAACGCTTTGCGTGTTACAGGTCCTGCACACCGCAGCAGCAGCAGGCTCTATCCGACAAATAATGTGGTGAAATCCGTGAATCGCATAATGAGCTACAGACTATTTGTTGGTTTGCCCTTTGTGTTCCAGGCAGGGTGCGCCTATCGAACAGAATTTTGGGTCGATGTCGCTAGTTTTAGTTTGTTTTGATTTGAAACTGTGGCTATACTCGTGCTTCTTTTAAATCAGACCGCTGGAGCATAGAAACCTAGGGTACATTTATTTTACTCGACTGAGGACCCGAAGTTGATTCGTAGTAAGGTGGTAAAATTCAAGCGATAATCCATATGGTGCACAAGAAGCCATTCTGAAATCGTAGAAGGCTTGTATTATTTTAATCGAGAATGTTTTTAGGAGTCAACAGATATGGCCTTTGATAATAATTTCCTACGTAATGTACCAAATAAATTAACTGACATACTAAATAAGGCTTTCACCGAACCAGTGCAATCTGCTGATTTCAAAAGATTTGAAATTAATTTCAAACAGTAAAATTTCAACATTGCGTCTGAAAGTGGCTAAGGCTTGTTGCAGATGGTATAGGTTAATGGCGCTCAGAATGAAATCGTTTGCGTAATGAAAGACATTTACTGTGGGGTGACGTTGCTTGATTTTGGTAGGCAGGTAGCTGGTTAACACAAAGAACAGAAGTGAGGAAAGGCAAACAACGCCTGTGATTTATTTGAACGAAACAAGTTCTGCTTCGTCCGTCCATAGTGTGTTTTTTGGACGAGTTAAAGACGTCCGCGCTAGCTTATATATCTAAGCAAATTATTACTAAGATGTAATAAAATTTTATGTGTGGAGTGACACAATATATTATCTAATGTGGATGTTGATATCGTACAAAATAGCAAAAAATCGGTGGCTTTGTCAAAATATATACCCTAGACGGGGGTAATGCAAATTTCGATGCATTTATTAATGAGGTCATTTTATGTCAAATAGGTTTTTAGAGTCCTATGATGACGTATGCTTAGTAGTTGACTCATCGAACGTATGCGAAGTCATCTATTAAACTACGAAGCTAATGTTACCGTGCGATGATAGATACCCTTCAGTGCTTTCAGCTATAATTTTCGATTTACGGATTCGGAAATACTTACATATATGTAACTGAAAATTTGACTTATCAGCTTTTGCACATTAATGTTGATAGTATTTCATGACTTTTACACGCTATTTTTGTAGCTTGAATTAGTGCCTCTTCCGTCTTTTCACACAGCTGCTTGTTATGCTGGCAGACTTGTAGTGTTTAACATGATGTTATGACCGAGCTAGCCTTTGAGAGGTTAAAGGCAAGATAGGGACTTAATCTGCTAAGGTAATCTTTTTTTAGTTCTTTTAATCAGCATAATTAGCGGCCTGAACATCAGAAAGCTGAGCAGCAACTCGAACTCTTAATAAAAACATTGACGGAGATTATAGAATAACTTCGAAAAGATGTTTCTTCTGATTGAGCTTACACAAATATTAAAGTGAGCTTTCTCAAGCAAAACTAACTGCGTTTTGTAAAAGTGATGCATAAGTCAGTATCATTATTACTAAGCTTATTTTTTAAATGAACTAGCCCAATTTCTCTAATAGCAAGACGTTTATTAGTTGACAGGATTTGGTTATCTATATTGCGCCAGGTTTCGTAATCCAAGGTAAAAAGATATTTTCAATTGTGACTGCAATGGCTTTTTTCGCACTTCCCCCGCCCTCCAATTTTTTTCCTATCCTCGGCCTCAATAATAATAATAATAATACTCACTGTACTTAACAACAAGCGGTTTAGATTATTACCTTTATTCATAAAACCGTATACACTTCTTTTGCTCTATATTGCTTAATGTTTAGTATTTTCTATCACAATGTAGTTGTTGTGTTCCGCACGGCCGTTCCCTGCTACTCGAAAGTGATAGTTCAGGAATGTCTTTTTTCTACCCCACGTTTCAATTAAGTGTCTGTTAAACAAATCGCCAAAACTTCGTTATCTTGTTTCCTCGCCCTATCCCTAAATCCCTCGGCCTTCCTTGGCACACTCTATTCCGCCGCCTAACGTTAGGTTTGGTGAGGTTCTTACAGCAGTGGAGTGTTGTGGCAGACAGGCTGAGTAGCTACAATCTCTTTATTGTGTCTGCCATCTCATGGCCCTTCCCGTTTCATTTCGTGTTCTGCCTTTAGCGGCCTCGCCCTTGAGACAAATGGGTTAATTTTGTGTCACTCCGTGCCGTTCGGTACCGAGCCAAAAAGGAGGCGGCCACTGCCATCCGCTGCTGCTGGACGAAGTCTTCTTTAACGAACGAACGGACAGCAGCAGCAGCAGCAGCAGCATCAAGATACGACGACGACGATATGGCTGAGACTGCATGGGACCCCCGCCGGCAGCGGGCCCTGCACCACCATCGTTGCCGCCGCCTTCGATCCCGAGGCGAAGCCAAGTGGGGAAAGGGCATGAGGTAAAAAACGAGTTGTCGCACGATCATTTACGAAGAAAGAATTCCACTAAGTGCCGAACAAACGCATAGACAGCACGGGATACAAACGCAGCCCTTGACAACAATACAGCGCGCAAGAAATCGTTTTTAGAGGAGCGGACACCGGAGGGTGTCCTGTATGTTAACCAATGATTTTACATCGTCTTGCTGGTGCATTCGCAGTTCCGTTTATTTTAAGGTCACATAAAAAAAAAAAAAGTTATTTTCACCTTTGAAACGATTACAAGAATATATTGAAATATTCGACAATCGAGACAGAAACTCTTACTTAGGAACTCATCGCGTCCTTGACCAAATTACAGCTCATAACTACAATGTTTAATATTCCTAATTTCCTAATAATATTTTTAATTGTATCGTCCGGTTTTTCCTCTAATGTTGCATTCAGTATGCATTACTGAATAATACTTATCGTTGTTAAAAAAGGAAATCAGTTCAAGAATACACGTTTGTATAATATAACTGTACTAACTTCATAAAGGCCTTACACTTTAATTCTCATGTTTAGCTTGACCAGGTGAATCATATAATCTCAGATAAAGCTTTTAGTTACTTGTATTATTTAAAAAGGCACAATGTTACAATAATGCGTAAATCGTTTTTTAAAAATCCGATTTTCGGAACGTAATCACGTAGGAGCTCATGTACGCAGCAGTCCATATTACAGCCCTTTTTAGTTAAAGTTATAACAGGCGCTATTTGATATTACGAGCACATGGGTTATAATTATTTGGTTATTAGGTATAACAAGGTAACAAAGAAAGTGCAAACTAACTCGATAAATTGAAAGGTGTAATTTCACAGCAATGATGCCTCTCTCTCTCTCTCTCTCTCTCTCTCTCTCTCTCTCTCTCTCTCTCTCTCTCTCTCTCTATTAATCACGCTTTTGATTACGTGCTGGATTGTGAAGATGCTACTGGCTCAGCGTTCAGCCACATTATAATACTCTTTTATTGAGACTAAAGATGTTTTGTATTTGTTGATATATATATAAACACGCTAGATGGCGCAGCTGCTTCTGATCGTAAAAGCGAACTTCAAGCCGACCGTTAGGTCCTAACTGACCGCAGGGGGCGTGTTATTCTTCCACTTCCACTCACTCGCTTCAGTTTCTCAAAGAATGAGCAGTCATTCTTGCATACGACATAGGCGAAGATAATGCAAACCATTGACAGCTCCTCCCTCTCTTTGGGGTACATAGAGCTTATGACGAGGATACACTTACCGCTGAGCAGCACAGAATTATTTGAAGCTGAACGCATCCCCTACTGCCTCGTCTGAGTAGCGAAGCCAACCTTATTCTATTTAGTTGGCTTTGGAGATAGTGATACATAGTTTTGCACAAATTCACTTGAGATCCTTTGTCGCGCTCGCCTAAGTTCCTGCCTATTCCTCGACTATAAACTTTTTTAACCTAACAGAAAATTAATCGAAGGATGACGATTTCAAAGGTAATCTCCAGTATAATTTATTTCCATTCTGTGTTTTTAATACGCATAAAGTGGTGACGTTTTTTATCGCAGAGGAAAGGAAAAACAACAAATGGTCTGAACGGATGTTTCTAATAGCAGCTGAAATCCTAAGAAAGTCTGATGTCCTTCGGGACACAGTGTTTCTCCTATTTGCTTCATGCTTAACAGCGAACAGGACTAACTACATTCACACTAAACCTTACTTCTCAAGTGATCGAACTTATTTCTAGGATCCTAATTCTCTAAAATTAGGTAAGTTTCTAAGGTCTAACGGTAAGCACCCTGTGCACGTAAATGTGTCCAGCTACATTACAATGATTTACAATAACAAGATATTTTATTTATTAACAAGATATTATATATATATATATATATATATGTGTATATAGGAACAAGTTGCTGGCATCATCAGATTTGCACTCTCTTTTGCCGACCTTTCCGCTAAGAACAACGATGAGCAACTATTGTCAGCAGTCATTACAGAAAAATTTATATGCAAAGTGCTGGTCTGGATGCTAGATAACTGAACAATGACGGCAGATCTTTCAGCAAATACATCATCCCATTCACTATAACACAAGCTTACTAGGAAATTATGCGAATCTTATTTGTTTTTTCTTATTTTTAATTAGTTATTTATATAGCCTTTTATTAATTATGACTTATTTGTTTCCAGTTGCTCCATCTTATTCGGATAACCAGACACTCTATTGACGTTTTATTTTTCTCTACTTTTACCCGTTTTTCTTGCGCAACTACATTCTAGCTGAGTACGTAGAACTAACTCGCCACTACGCTTTATTTCATGGAATGATTGCCAGGTCTAACTGCTGCCCAAGGTACCTTTCCTACTTACTTGCATTTGTTAGCGCCCTTAAATGCCCTAAAATAGATAGAGGGTTTCCTAGGCTGCTTATTTGCGAACGTCTGATTAATCAAATGTATAATGTGGCTACCAAAATTTTTTTCTTTATTAATTTTACCGTCGTATTACAAAGAATATCTCATACATATCGAGAAATCAATAGGCATGGAAAATACCTTAAATATATGATGAAATAAAGAGTAATATGAAGAAAGGAAGAAAGGCGCCCTTTTCTAAGAATCAAAGGAGATTATAGCTGAAGGTAGTAGCTGTCTCTATTACACAAAACTTGTTAAAGCTGGAAATGATTTTTTGCTATTTTGATCTTTTTAGACGTAGTTACACGTTTTGACTTTAGACTAACGGATACTGTTCCATGCTAGCGTTTTATATGTGGATGACAAGTTATGTTATCTTCTATTCAAAGTTAGTTGACCTGGTTACTAGTAAGTTGCATTTATGGCTGTAGAATCACCACAGTAGTATAAAAAAGAACGACTAACAATGTCAGTTTCCGAAAGTAACAACTGAGACTTTTCTCGTACTAAAACTTAGCATAATAATTACCTACTGAACTGCACGCTCTGATTAAAAAAGAACTACGAAATATTATAGGAATTGTCAGCTCTGGTCGCTGAGTTAGCTTAATATCTGGATGTCTAAGTGTAGAAAGCTTTTATTTTTAGGAAGGGGAAGAAAGCATCGCAGCCTGTCAATGAAGTGAGGTGCCTCTATCGGACCACAACAATAAGCCCCTGGACGTAACTCGAACACGGTGGTGCGCCTGCGTTTCGATGAAAGCATTTTGACCTCGCGGTCCACCATTACCCAATCGAGTTGTCAAAAAAACGATATAATAGCCGTGTAGTTGTAGACGAAATAGACAATAGTAGACGAAAGGCCACATCATATAACTGACAATGTCGAGAGCATCTTGGATGAATTAAATCCCTTGGTCGATTGGGTACCTTACGAGCTCAAAGGTCATCGTATATTGATGGTTTCTGAAACAAACTAGAGATCGGATTTGTTTGCTCGTGACCGTGACCGACAATATAGATTATAATGAAATAACTACGATAGAAATTCATTGAGGTTTTTTTTTGGTTATCTTTTAGAGAAGAATTAGAAAGCGTACGAGCATTTACTCAGAGTACTATCATTCTGTAGTGATAATAAGCGACCATTGAATTAAATACCACATTGGAAATCCAAGCTTGAAGATTGTGATTCTATTCACATGATTATAGTTGAATATTATAATTGAATATTATTAAATTGAAAACCATGTATCACTGCAAATCGAATTCGGGACAAAGAATGATGAGAACAGGACGTACCGTCCAGTGGGACTACCTGAAACAATTTGAAAGAGTTTGACGGATCAAAGATGATTGGAAGAGTTCTCCTTTCAAGCGGTCCTATTTGTGAATAACCGCATTTCTTCCTTATGTTCGGCTCCCCTACTGCATTTTCGAGGACAACTCATTGTTATTTTTCTTGCGATTAGTCCTGTTTAGTTTTCATAGACCTTCAGTTATTTCTATAGAAAGCAACCGTGTAGATAAGTCATTGTTGATCGTATCACAATTATACAATACGACTTGCTATAATCCACGTTATTTCGTTTGCCACGCTCGAGTTCACGGATATCTTTGCATTCGTCAACCTTTCCGAGAGATGCCGCGAAAATAATCAACGTCCCCTCCCAAGCCAGCTCACCTTCTCCAATAATCTCAATCACTCACTTGATATCAATTGCACAGCCGAAGAACCTCATATCTTCCGCTCCATGGCTTCGGAGCCATCATCATACTTGTATACATATACACACTAGTTTTACCTTTGTGCGGGAACAAACTTTATAACTGGTAACGCACCTCTAGCCATAATCGCGCACCTGTGAACAGCATGTGAAGGTGAAGCGCGCGGGTGCTGCGGCCGGAACTGGGAGACAGGAACCAGGGGACAGATAGGGGGTTAGTGGCTGAGTGTGCAAGTCGAGAAGTAAGGCGATTTCAGTTTCTCCAAGCAAACATATTAAACACGGTCAAGCATAGTAAAGAGGGACTCCCCTCAGCCAAACCGACTACACATCTCGATATCTTTACATTCATACTCGCATTGACATGCATAGACATATTCAGCGACACACGCACAGTCATGCAGCCCGCCCCTCTAATCGGTGGCGAGAAGTTGGGGTGAAGACGAAGAGATCCGTTCAAGCAGAGGAAGACCACTTTTCTCTGAATATCTGGGCCGAATCTGACCGGCTCATCGGAGGGTGCGGAATGGGGAAGGAGAATGAGGGAGAGAATTGTAGACAATCGGGGGATCAAGTTTGGCTGGCTAGCTAAAGCATTTACTTACTCTAGAGCGAAAACAGGATGCGATACCTAGGCTGCTACGCTGATGATCGTCGTGACAAACGATGATGGTGATCTGCTCCACCACCCATTGAAAGCGATCAAGTACGGGCGGGCACCAAGCAGGTTGGTCGTCAAGCGGAAAATCAATGACCCCATTGAGTAAAAGAACGATGTCAGACAGCAGCGAGACAAATTGTCAACGTACGCTTATGCAACTGGACAAGCTGCAGGTGCATTTATCCACTGATACCAACAGCAACGATTGGGTAATGGCAGCCGCGATGATGCGCCACCGCCACCAGGTGGTGCTGATGCAAGCGTAGGGCTTGTAGTAGGACTGAGCTGGAGGTACCCGCGAAAGGGAAATGAGCGTCACTGAAAGATAGGGACCAGCAATGGAATTGCCTGCGTACAACAGTTTTTTTGTGCCGATCCTGTAGGTTGACACAACGGATTGCTCCGAGACTAATGGCCGACGCGTACATAAAATAAATAGTGATAATGTTTGATTAGCTTAGCAACATTTGAGCGTGTTTATTCAACTCGTGTGTTACATTTTCTTAGTGCTATTTTTTTTGGCGTAGTATATTTCGTTGAATTTTCCCGCTCATTGTTTTCGGCAACGAATTGACGAATTCGATTTGGCGGGGATATTTGTACGGAGCAGTTCGCTGTTTAACGAATTCCTGAATCTCGTTAGCAAGTTTGTCGTGGTCGTAGCTTGTGTAGTTTTCAGCCAGTACTATAAATGCTTTAACTATTTCGAAACGGTCCGGGTCAGACACACCGACGACAGCCGACTCAACCACAGCCGGATGCTCTAGTAAAACACTTTCGATTTCAAATGGCCCGATGCGGTATCCAGCTGATATGATAATATCATCTGCTCTACTAACAAACCACAAGTAACCGTCTTCATCTTGGTATACTTTATCACCAGTCAAGTAGTAACCGTTTTTAAAGGCATCGGCGTTTTTATCCTCGGCGTCCCTATAGCCTTTTAGAAGGCCAATTGGTTTTACAGGCGACATGGAAAGTGCTAGCTGGCCAACCTCGCCCTGTTTCACTGGACTCAGATCATCATTTAGGATGACAACTTGGCACTCCTTCAAAGGGAGACCCATTGAACCTGGTTTAACTACAGAGCCATAAGGTGCACAAGCAACAACGATGGTTTCTGTCTGACCATACCCCTCTCTGATATAAATGTTTGTCAGAGCTTTCCAAGCATGAAGCGCTTCGGGATTAAGCGGTTCACCCGCACTCACGCAGTCATTAAGTGCCTTAAAGTTGAACAATCCGCTCTCTTTGTTGATTAATTGCCGGTAAACAGTGGGAGGGGCACAGAATTTAGTAATCGGGTAGTCTTGGAGGACTTTTAGGACATCGTACGGCGAAAATCGGGCCGACGTATCAACAAACGCACATGCTCTATACAGCCATGTTGAGAACGTCGCGTAAGCCACTTTTGCCCATCCCGTGTCCGCCAAGCACCAGAAAACATCAGTGTGTTTTAAGAAATATAAACGTTTACCCGTTATAACATGGGCTAATAGATAACTATGTGTATGCTCAACCATTTTGGGCTTTCCTGTTGTTCCACTAGTGAAAAATACAATGGCCGGGTCGTTCAATGAAGTATTGTAACCGTCGAAATCACCGGCGGACTCCATAAGTGAGGTTAAACTCATCCAACCAACTCCTTCATACGAAATCGACATCTTGTATTCAACTTCTGTGTTGACGGTTGCAAAATCGACATCACTGATCTTATTTGAAATTACCATTTTCGGTGTAAAGCGCTCAATCCGGTATCGCAGATCGTAGCCAGTTGCCTGCGTGGTGATGCTAGTAAATTCAATGCCGCATCTCACTAGGCCGAGCATGATGAACCAATATTCCGGGCACTTCGGTAAGCACAAGAGAATCCGGTCTCCTTTTTTAATTCCATAATTATGGAAAACACCGGCGATTCTCTTCGAGATTTGCGATAGCTCACGATACGTGTATGTTTTTGATCTCCCGTCCTGTATCATCCATAGAGCCGGTACGCTCTTGCGTAGTGGGCTTTCGTGTTTCGCCCAAAGATCAACGACATCACGAGTGAAGTTGAAACGTTCGGGAAAGCTACTTACATCTCCAGTTTCAATAGCACGCTTTACGCTGTCCTCGTTGTTAAGCACCCTGCTTGATACGTGGAGTGCCTTTCCAATGCTCGAGAAGATTCTCAAACGCGACGCCAACAACATTTTCGTGTACAATATAGCACAGTTAAGGTTAACCACTCACAAATGATCAGCGAATTCCAGTTTCCAAGTATTTTTTCTAAGACCTGGCAAAAACAGCCTTGCATGAAAGAGACGATTTTCGCTGTAAAATAACTGAGCTCGCGAAGTTACCTACGAAAATCTCCACCTCTTCATATGATGAGTTATCAATCAATTACTCATACGTAATATATAAGCACGCTTAGTTCTGCCTGCTTATCTTGGAACTAGTAAAAAATTATATAGATTTCATTAAGCCAGCTAGATACCACCGAAGGCAGTGAATGTGTTTTGCCCTCGTTAACCTGTGATCATTGCATCTGGGTTGCAGATGTGCCTAGAGAGGACAATGTCTGTCCGTATCTAGAAAGGTGATGCACAAAACGTTTCATTAGAGATATTTGCCTCTACACTGCAACAGGTCCCTTTCGACCGTTTCAGTTAGATTACTAGCAAACCTTCGTTTTAAGAAAACCACTCACATGGCAGTGATTAGAGATAGTGTTATCGTAATGATGCTCGAGTAATCGCAGTTGTATAGGCACAATAATAGATTCTAAAACACCGGTAGAATCACAGCTTTCCACTCGCGAGTGTGGGTTTCAGTACTTACATATTTAAAATTATTGCATCGTTATTCACTAATAATTTCGCATTGTATTTATCAACTTTAAAGTTATTTTGCTAGGTCGTTTTTTTGTCCTCTCTGCATCAGAAATAGGCTCTTTTTGTATAAACAGTCTGTTTCATTTAATAAACATAAATAGATGTATGCTAATCGATTTTGTATAACACAAATGCCAGGGTCGGAAGAATGGCAGCAATAACGTCAAAAAAGCTAAACAATAAATTAAAAATTAATCAATATTGTTTGTCATTGCATAGTAACATCCTAATGTCCTTAGACGATCCTTTAATGTATTTTACTTTATAATTATCTCACTTTGCTTTGAGTGATTTCTGATTCACACATTTCATAATGGTTCAAAACAACAATTAATTAAATCGAGTAAAAAAAGACTGCGCAAATTATTGAGGATGACAAATTAGAAAATACGAAAAAAAAACAGCTGTTTTTTTAGATGTGGATTTTTTTGTATTACGAATACAGCTTATTCAAGTCATATTCTGAAATCCACTCACGACGGTCCCGTGTTTCATAACCTATTTGACAGAATCCACATGTGTTAGCCCTGGGTTTAATTCGAACAAAGTCAACGAAGTGTAGAATGTTTCCTTTATGCCCGGTGCTGTTAGGACGGCTCGGCCAGCAACAAGGTTCACAGATGCGTTCAAAGCAAATTTGAGATGTCTTGAAACAATCGTAAGCCTTGAAGAATGTCGGAATTTTATAGATTTGTGATAGTGTTTTTAATCATATTTCGTAATATCATGTTTTTGTTCCGTTATAGCAGCCTGTAATTTACGCCAAGGAAATGCTCAAACACATTTAGTGCCGCGAAAATTAGTTGTCAATTCTGTAAACTCTACTTATTCTATCTTAGCCCAAGTGGCAAACAATGCCGACTAACGTCTGTTTAGTAAACTATTATTGAGCATTCGTACCAGTTTCTTTTAGATTGTGTATTACGTTCTTGGTGTAAACGATCGTAGAGTATTTACGATCCTAGCGCTATAGAACTAATGAACTATTGTCATCTTGACCGCATCGATGCTATCACCCCTAGATCAAGATAGAAATATGGTAAACTATATAGGACATGTCCTATAAAAAGTAAGTTCTATTTATTTTGTTCTTACCTTAGTTAATGTGTGAATATTTATGTCAACTTGATTAAGAGGTTCATCTCTGGTAGGATGGTTTTTATTCCCATCTGCGAGAACACATTGGCGCGAAATAATGGTTTCCAGATTCGACACAAAACTGAATTTTCAAAAAACATTTTTCTCATTTTTGCCACGGAGTCAAGTATGGCCTTTCCTCCCGGAAAGTATGATTAAGGATTTCTAAAACATATCAGTTGTTCCAAGCTTCTTGCTGGCTTCGTTTCCCGAGCGTTTAAAAATTTAGCTAATATAATAATAAAAATGTATTTAAGCTTTCAATTTCTCAAAATAACTGAAGAATATACACAGTGGCATGATAAGTTAGTGGTAGCACAGTATAGGCTTAATTGCAACAGAATGATTGACGTAGGGAAGTGGCACGCTGAATGTTATAAGATCATAGAAAGACGGATATATTCGATAGTGGAATCTCTAAATCAGAGTTTGTAGAACTGCCATTGAGGTCTGATAATGGAAGCGGCGTGCTTTAATTGCTAATGGGATAACACAGAAGTAATGAAATGATTCGAACAATAAAAAAGTGGACTGACTGAAACAACGTGGCGCAGATATTATTCGTCATTAACGTATATTTGTTTGAATGGAAATAAGTATGAATATTAACACCTGTCTTCAGCACCGCTTCAGCTGTAACTGCTAACTTCTCCGTTGGTTGTCTACTTTTGTCCTTCCACGTCATCTGCGTGTGAACTTACCGATTTGGTTAGATGAAAAACTATACTGTTAACAGATAATGCCTAAAATAATTGGCAAATTTTGGGTTAATTCAACGAACGAGTTCTTCGAATCTCAAAAGTACCCGCTATAAATTTCGAAATTATCTCGGATAAATTCGCAACTAAGATCTAGCTGAATAATATGATTTTCGTACCTTTTTATGTAAACCCCATCCCTTAACTCCTAACATATTTAGATTCTAAACCAGTTTCAGTCCAAACGTCCAAGTAAACCCGTTTAAATCAATTTCATAGAGACTCAGGTCCTTCTTTACACACAGTAAATTGCTAACTAAAAAGTGCTTAATGACCTCCTTAATGACGCAACGTTTTTTATTTTAAGTCATTTGACACATTGTAAACACTCACTAGCAGTTCACTACCTAGATGTAAGTTATCATCCTTAATAACACAAAGCGTCAAAAATATATTTATACAGAACTAATCATATGCCCTATATTCACATGGTTAATAATCAATTATATCCAGGTCGCATGACGTTTCTTAGAAATTGAGCGGTAAGATTCTGTTACCAGCCGAAGTGATGGTCACATCCGGTCCCATACAAATCCTTCGGACGCCAATAGTGAGCATACTGACACGGACTTTCAGGCCTGCAATAATCGTTAAACACGTCAAATATAATCAAACACAAAAGTAATAAATGAATATCATAGACTAATTCGTGTTAACATTTCTCCCTAAACTTAATTACTATTCAGAAAAATCCATTTTTTTCGCCTCAAAGAAAACCATTCCACAGGGCATTTTAGATGATCGTTATGGGTAAAGATTAGACTTTTATCATCTGTCAGCTATTTCGCTAGATTACCTTCTAGTTTCAATATTGCCCTATTGAGTTTATGATACCACGCTTACTTTTACACCAATAAACCTACTTTTAAATAAATATAATATCAAGTAACTTATTTTCAACATCAAATACAAGCTATAAGTGTGTTTCGACAATCGAGAAGAATCTTAATAAAAATAATAATAAATAGTAAAAGGGGTTTCAAAGCTTATGATATACATTTTGGAAAAAACAGGCAGAAATTAAAAGCAAAGTAGAGTACATCAGGCATCAGTTTTTACTAGAAATTTTATGTAATTACAAATGTAACTTTAAATTAGCAAAGTATTTTTAACTGAATTTCCACAATATGAAATTACATTTGAATGTGTGTGGGCAATTGTATAATTTGTGTGAAAAAGCGATTTTGACGTTAAGTAACAATACTGCTATCATGATCGCTCGACATAATTTTCGGTAGCATCAACCGTTCACATGTGCGCATTCTCACACGAATCGCTTCATCATTCCGACGGTAGTCATCGTATATAACTACACGGATGAACCATTGTAACACCTTGTTTATATATATATGTATAGATATATATATATATATATATATATATATATGGAAAGAACATATGATAAGAAACTATATAATACGACCCACGATATTTGAACGAATCGATGTGAATAAGTACAAAAAAAAAAGGAAGTAGTAAGATGCTAACTTAGTAAGGTAGGACGAAATTAAAACCACTTTAAACGAACAGACGGACGCTTAATATTGTTACGGTTCTACTGTTACCGCTCGAATCACTGATATCATTTAAACGGCTAGATACACAACTGATAAATTAGAAACGACCTCCTTAGGTTTAGGTATTTTTTAAATCGATTTTATAAAAAAGCAATCCGAACATGCTTTTTTTTATTCTAGTTGCACGCACTACAATTTCTTATCTTTATACAGTAATGTAAAAAAAAAAAAAAAACTCCTTAAATTCTGATTTCTCGATTTCGATATATATATGACCAAAATCAATGATTAAGAGAGATAGGAGTTACTGTCTAAAACATGAGGTAGCTGTAAAGTAGAACTTTTTACTGTAAAAATAAGGAAGTCTAGGAAATTATAGAGTATTGAGTAGGTGAGTCGTACACCCAATAAACATACCTACGAATGCAGCAGCTGTCGAAAGTGGCAAAACCGAAATCAAAATTTGCCAGTTAAATTGTATTACAATTTTTTACAGCGTTGTGGAGGAAACAATACTCAAATGAAAAAAACAGTAGTCGTTTTTAAGGAAAAGCCACTGTCATGAATTTCGAAAACAGAATCTACCATTATCTATTATAGAGAAACACTACGATTTATTCAATTGAAAGGATTCGACCAAACATTGAATTTCTTAATAACGTTTGTTTACAGAAAACATGACATCTAGTCCCGAATGCTAACTTAAGCAACTTGTTGCCTGAACCAATATCATGTTAGGAAATATGGCTAGGACCGGTCAAACGAAAATCTTGAACAGCTGGTCGGTTTACATAGCCTTAGTTTGCCCGATTTTTTAAAAAGGGCGTAGGAAATGCTCGTTCACATGTTCTGCGACAAGATCATTAACGCTTCTTGGATTGACAAGGACGTAAGGACCTTATGAAAAGTCTTGCGTAAGTCTTGCAATGTCGACTGCTGCAGAACATTCGCAGGCTGTGGTTCTCCGCCGTTCTGTTTCGAAGCACATGTTACCGGCAGGGGCAAATCTTCTCTTAATGATATAGAGATAACGTGGATTTTTGCCCAACATTTTGCATCAACAGCCATGTGTCTCGTTCAAGAGACGCTGTATAGACGTTGCACTCGGACTAGCACATTTTTAGCATATCATAGAAAGCAATGCGACGAGCAAGTTGTACAATGTCAGTCATATACGGTTGAAATTGTCCCTAAAGCGTCCATGATTCTGCTTTAGACTGCAGCGCTGGCTTTTCTTTAGAAAATCACTGTGTTACTTGACGTGTACAAATATATAGGGTAAAGGTTGCCGTCAAACGAAACTAAATATATTTAACTTTTTTTTTTCAAAACAGAACTTCGAACGTCTGAACTTTGAACATCATATTGCAGTAACTCTAGTGCTTCCAAAAAGTATATAGATGCAAAACTTATACTCGTTTAACAAATCATATGTATCCGGTTGTTTCCCTATTACAGTTGTTGTATTATTATGTGTCTTTAGCGGGACTTGAGACAACAACTCCTGCTCGCAACCCCCTAATTATACCTACTAGTACATTGATACACATGTGCATTCATCTATAGTTTCTACAAAGCTATCTATATCGTCAAAAATATATGTAATTTACTTGCTGCCTTCGAGATACGATTATTATTATTATTATTTTTCACGTTACCAATGTGAATGCTGGTCATTGTCACGGGAGATCATAAGTTCAAATTTCTGTGACACTACACGTATACATACTGTACGGTAATTGGGAAATGAGAAAATAGGTTGGCATACTCACGGTAGATGGTCAGGGAGTCTAGTCGTGTGAAGTATAAAACCCTTCTTGTCGGGTACAGCCACGTAAAGTGGCACGGGAACGGGGACCGCGTGAATTGACTTGATTAACTTTGGAAGATACTTCTTCATCTTTTTGTGTACCACCTATAAGTTGATACATCAAAATGTACTTTATTTTCATTCGCAAAATATGGCCGCAAATAACTTTATTCGGTCACTGGGCCATGTTGTTTATTAGAACTGTATCTATCATAGCTCTAAGGTACTGATTGCAACACCATCTAAACTAATCGCAGTCCCGATAGCAGTGGAATAGTGTAACAGATTATCTACCGGTTATGATATGATGGGTTCCGCTACATTCTTGCTGAAGATGGCAACAAGGTAAACATTTCGCCAATATATTAACCTACTAATTAAAAACTAAATCAAGAAGTACCTAGAACTAGATCGACAGGTAACAAAATCGACACAATCGAGTTATTTCAAAACCCAAAGACAAATATCAATAACGATTAACAGAGACACATTTACGATTCGAATATATTTCTATAATCACTTAAGATAAATATTTCTTCTTTTCGTTTATGGGTTTTGTATTCACCATGGGCACACGCTTGACCTCGTGCCTGTAACGTCACCATTTCTCTTTCGTTTCTTCCCAAACTTGGAAAATATCTATCAATTACTGGATATTTACATTTAATTATCGAACCACTACCTTAAGTGCTATGACGTGTTTCACTCCTTCGACGTGATGAGTACTCTCAGATAGGTGGATGAGGGCTGGTAAGATCAATAAACTTGAACAGAGCACATGCGGAAGTAGATTCATCCTTCACTAGATGCAACAAACACGACATACAAAGAATGAGGAACGCTTATCTTACATTCGTTATCCGGGAAAGTTTTGCACTGGCATCGGTTTCATAGCTGTTATTTGTAGTTCGTTTTTTTTTCTATGTATACGTCTTACAATAGAAGGGAATAGTGGCACATTAACATTATTATTTCACATTGACAATCGTAACATGTTACCATTTGTAAATCAGCATCCGGTTAGCCCATCAGAAAGTCAATCAATCGACCTATAATGTCTGCAGATACGTTTAATTCGTTTTTTGATACGTGTGCGTGCTAAAAAAATTTAACAAAAATATCGCATAGAAATCTCTTGGTATTTTAATGAGGACCGGTTTTTAATACGTATTCTGCTTTGGAGAAATGGCGCAGTTATTCTCAATCCTGTTTATGTTGCTTTTCGGTATTTCATCAAAATTTTCATCTTCTCTTCCTAAATGGGTAGTGATATTTTAAAAATATAATAGACACGCATGAACCCCCAACCCACCTCCGCTTGAACAAAACGCGGAGCTTAAGTCATTGCATTATTCTGAACCAGATTGTGTAAACTGGCACATCGGTACTAGAAGCCATTGTACATACACAGAGCATAAACCATTGTAATAGATGAGATAATCTAAAAGTCACCACGTAAGTGTTGCATGCGAGCACAACTTCCGTAAAACTTAGTAACTGTCCGCTCACCGAGACACGGGCAGACGTTAGCAAGTGCACTTGTACCTGGATGTGGCCAAACCTGAGGGTAAAGATTATACGTTCACACTATAAGCTCACGTAGTTGAATCGATTGAGCCGTTGCTAACGAACAAAGCGCGACACGGTTTACCACCAAAGGCATCTTCCTAGACCAAATTGTCTTTGTTCTCCACTACCGTCACCGTAACGACAACCATAATCAACAACTGTTGGCTCCACGGTCCGATCATGTGAAATTTCATTGTGAGAGCTGCCGATTCTTTACGCTCACATCATAGCCCAGTCGTTATTGTCATGGTCACGGGGCTAACTGCCGCTGCTGAAGACCATGGCCCATGTCTCACACTGCTTCCCTTTGCACCGAGCCAGCCCCCACCACCCCCACAGACTCATTTAATCGCAGCGTTGTGGATCACTTGTTGACGACAAGCGACCATTACTTCACTGGTGGTTATGTCTTGCTGATAGAACGGGGCCCCTTATTGCCTAAATCGGGCAGCTTCTTTATTCCGTTTGTCTTTCTCTCCTCTTCAGTTTGCCTTCGGATCCGCATCACCTGATGCTTTGCTCTAACTTTCACATAAGTCCCGTAGCTAATGGAGTAATGATATCTATGAAGTGTTGTGGATGAAAACCCCCCGTTTGGTACCGCCGATAACGCTATTTGTGTTGCGATAGCCCGTCTGCAAACGCCGCCATCATCATCATCATCATCGTGATCAGCATAATCATTATGACAGCTTGACTGCTGCGTCACCAAGGTGTTTTCGCTCAGTTTACTGGATTAGCAGCAATTATATATCAGTATTTTATCGCAAAAAGCTTTGATGATGCCAGCTGATGAGCCTATGGGAGATTTTTGTAACCGCTGTGTCAGCAGCAGTTCATGGAACAAAAACAACAGACATGGCGGGCGAGGAGAAAGTGAACGAGACGTTGCGTCGATGGTCACTAATTGCCTCGGATCACAGGGACTGCGATTGGGCATACATAGTACGCACTTATGCAGAACGACGAAGTGATGTAATAAGCGGCAATCGCTAGATAAGAAAACATCTAACGCTTTTATTGAGACACAGCTATGCCGCGAGCCCGAATCAAACAATCATGGAGCGTTAAGAAAAGCTTAATTTCAACGATGTATATATACGTAGATTAACGAACCGACTCCACGCCTGACGTAAATTTACTATGAGAAAGTATCTTTTGGGCGTGACATTACATTATGCGTTGGTGTGCTTTAAACATTCCAACCAGTAGCGCCGCCAGTGTTTCACACAGATCTTGATAAGTCGCCCAGATGGACTCACTCCACCTAGTGACATCTAATAAGGACTGTTCGGATATATTTGATAGTAACTAAGCAGTATATTTAACGGGATGCATAGAGGAACACAAACGTTCGAACAGCGTAGAATGTTACGAAACTGTCTCATATGTGTCGATCATTTTACCAGTAAACTCTGACATTTTCACACTCCACAAACGCCCTATGATTATCTAACATTGCACCATATTCCTCGAATATATAAGCAAATCATATTTTTCTTTGTCTTAGCCTCTTTCGCAGCTGTTTATTAGTCTGACATTTTTGTTAGTTAGCAAGGCGCGCTGTCCACGTATCGGGGCATTCGTATTTCGAAGCGATCGTTGAGTTGATACTGACGTCACAGATTTATAAACAGTTGTCGTTTTTTAGAATAACTTCATTTTGTGATAGCTTCAGTATTTAATTTAAGCGTAATTTAATTTCAACGACAATTAAAATTTGTACGCCACAGCTGTTCATTTACATCGAATCTCACAGCGTACCATGTTAATTATATTATTTCAACCGCAAGGTAATTTTGAATGACTACAGTTTTAAAATAGATACCGTTTCACTGCAGTGTTATTATTAGTGTTAACTGTCGAACTCAATATAAATGAACAAATAAAATAACACCAGTAAACTGTACTTTAACCGTGTGGTTATATGATTTTTCAGGATTCTCAGTTGCAATCACTGATTGGCATGGAGTCATCATTATGCATTTTTAAAATCGCTTACATGAACAATGTATGTCTTAGCATGAACATTTTTATTGTTTATGTTAATGTTTCTTCGAAATTTTTGCATTTGCCTGTTTTCTCATCGAGCAATGCAATTATGAACGTTTGTTCGTGAAGGTAGTACCTTGAAATATCACATTGTCTGAGCTGTGCCAAAAATTCGAGAACTGTTTTCTAAAAACCATTGATCACCTTTAAGCTGTACACACGCACACACACTGATATCCCATTTTAGTAGAACTGTTACCAACTGGCAGCAGCAGCAGCAGCTGTTCTAACATTAAAATACTGAAAAATAAAACAGCAATTAAGGAAAAAATATCAAAAAGATATATTTCTCTTCGTTATATTGCTTGTAGATCTTAGTAAGTGCTATGCTTCTAATTGTTGATAGCAAAGCACGCTGAGTTAATTATCACCACGTTTCCTTCTCAACGCAATTTTTTTACAAGGTTAAGGGGTGTATTTATTCAAACTAGCTTATTTCTAGGGTTGACTGACTTTATTGTATTCTGCTTATTCGGCGAACGGCGAATGTTATAATCCTATTGACGTGGCGGTTCTTTTTGCAAGCTATTTATTATTTAGTTAAACTGTCTTCGACCGTTACTGTTTCTAATTCTCTATTTTTTGCTGGCTTACTTTACTTTAATTAACAGTCGTTGGCCATGATTATCGAGTTTTTCCGCCTTCATATCTTTCTAGCAGTTGCAATGTTACGTTTTGAATATGCCTTACAAAACTCTATCAGCCACACTGTATTTTATTTCCTAAATCTGTTGCTTTTGTTCTGGAGGTTCTTCTAAGTAGATCTTCGCCTGCTATAGCTTCGTGTGTCTCAATTATTTAGTTAAAAGTTTTCTTCATAGTCTTGGCTATTCGTTCTGCTATATGGTGAAGTGAGCTGTTCGATAAAACCAAAAGATATCTTATAAATTGTGCTTATCTCATTTTAATTGCGCCTACGTAGCTTATACTATACGATGAACTAACCACTTGATACTGTAGTATGGAAATTATTTCACCTTCAACTGTTGAACCATCTACGACACGAGCAAAATTTCGAGTTTAATTATATTGTTACTATAACAGTCTCGCGCATTTCTATTCTAAAAATTCTCATTCTTCAGACCACAGGCTTCTTCCACAGGCACTCTCGGTTTGTGTCAATTTTTGTTTTGCTTTCAAAATGAATCGCTTAAAAGTTCTAATTGAGATATGTTGAATTATCTGAATTCATCACCAGAACTTTCTATGACAATCTAAAGGTGTTAGTACTTATTTGGTCAATTTTGATCGAAAAACTGCACCGCGGACGCTTACGTCTGCCTAGGCGCCTAACACCAAATCTTATTAACGGTGGTTCTCTTCATGGACATACGCGTATGAGCTGCTTTGAATTAAGATAACGACTAATATGTTAACCATTTCATTTATATGAGTAAAAGATAATTAGTCTGCTTTGCAAATAACACATTCCAGACGAACTGTTTGTTTTCCTGCGATGCACTAAAAAAGATCCTAAATGGCTATATGTAACTTATTTACAACAAAAAAAAAATTTGTGTTTACAAAACGAAACACTAATTGAAAACACAAGTTACAAGTCGTATAGACTTTTTTTTTTTAAATATTTCGTAGTTTTTCGCTCCAAGCCGATTCAAAACATAGGAGACTGCCTTAAGTTGAACCTAAGTGGTTTTTGTGTCTGTGTATAGGTGCATACCGTTTTTATGACAGTGACATGCCACAGCCTTCTAGAAGGCCATGGTTATCCCTGTTACTGCGGAAAGTTTAATTTTAGCTTCAAAGAACTCTTGTTACTGTGGAAAGGTTCAATGGAAAAAATATTGAGAGGCGCGGTCGAACTTAAACCTGCCGTAGTTAGTTATATTTCTATTTATTATTTTTAGCTCTATGGCGAAATGTACCATAATAGTAAAATCATCTTTAGCCTAAAGCTATAGATAATATGTTTTGATGATCACCATTATTTAATTTCAATCATTATCAACAGATCTGGTTAACCGTTTGACAAGTTTGTCTTGTCTCCAACAAAAAACGATTAGGGTGGCTTTTTTCTACAGAAAAAAAGGTACATTAAATTCCGAAATCAATTACTACTAGGACATATAGTCGGCATGTTACAATCACACTCTCAGTCCTGAATTTTCGGTGCGTGTGTCTGTTGCAACCTTCGTGATCTGCTCTCTTGCTTATTTTTTTTTCACTGTTTGTATCGAAATTGACGGCTACCGGCTTGAGATTTTGAGATCGGAAAGCCTGCTTGCAGATCAGTCTGAAATTGTTACGTACGTGTACTCTCTTTATAGAGCAACGATTTGAAACAACACAGAATTTGTCTTCTAAGCAAGTCATAGTGCTAAAGCCCTGCTACAGTGCACACCCTTTAAGCGGAGCTTATCCCCCACTAACGCTCGTGCTTACAACGTAATCTTCTCTCATATGTACACTCACAAATCGCAAATAGTCTGTTATGTGCTTAAAGATGCAATTCAAAAGCTGGAGGTAGAATGTATACATAAAGAGTCGATTCCATTATTAATAATTAAAATAAGCCATTTCGAGCCGTTTTCATAGTACCGAAAAAGTCTTCAAACGAAAAGCAACGACAGTCTCAGTCTAATCAACAAAGGTTGTTTCTATGTAATTGAAATAGCACTATATTTACACGGGTTTATATCATTATATATGAGCAGTACCAAGTTATACCGATCGCGTTAAGAAACAATGACAGAAGCAGCCTCTTTGCGTACAACAAAACTATCTATGCGATTGTTCTATAGAATAGCGAAGAAGTTATTTTTTTTTTTATAAATAATGCCTACTTAGAAATCAGAATATTTCTGAACTACAACTTGGGAACATAAAATAACGCGCATTCGCAGTTACAATCCTAAAAGGTAGCTCTGTTCAGTTTTTTCAGCTTTCTCGTTTAGAAGTTAGTGTAGACTTCCAAAGTTCTAGTTTAATCGAAATTGCATTATTAAGTGCATTAGTATGGTTAAGCCTACCGTACGCACTTTTGTTGTATCTCGTTTGCGACAGATTTAGCGGTAAAAATTGAACTCTACAAACCGAGTCGTATAGAACCAACCGAAATGTGAAAACACGAGCGGCGCCCCTTTCCTATTCTAGTTTTTTTTTTCATGCTGTTGCATATATCTGTTACGGCCTTTCTGATCGCTCTGCATGTACAACTGATTTAACATGAAGCGTCGATGACTGTACTGCTGTAATATATGTCTCAGGCAGCACAGTCACTCTACAATAGACGGATAACATGCCCATAGGGGATTTGTGGGTTACTATGCTTTTTGCCATTTCTCATTGTACAGCCACTGCAAAACTCTTGCGCCGATTCAGTTTATCCTCGCGTCAATTAACAATTTGGGACTTTTATTGCAGAGTTTAACCAACATTGTAATGAGAGGAATAAACCCTCCAGGCCTCAAATGAACTTTTAATCCATCACTACTGCGGTTTTTTTTTCCCAGGCTAGCTTACTACGATACTTTCAAAATGACTTAAGCTAGACGATAATAATATTTGGATGGCCGATCGCGTGCAGCAGTCGTTTGCGACTCCGCTCAATAGGTAAACTCCCAAGTCTAGCTTAGGAAAGTTCCCTTCATTAGTGTGAATCACCAGGGGACCATCCTATCCTAAACTATATGTTGACTTAAGACACGCTTCGCATATCATTCCCACGAAAGCTGTTAGGCCCTTATTGAACAATTGGTAAAGACATATTGGCTCTTCGTTCACAGAGAAGCGTTATCGTTATTAGAGTATCCTATCATATACAGAATGCGTCAAGCTTTTTAATTTATTAATCAACATGTACTTTCGAGAGGTAATGTGTGCAGGTAACCTTGACATATATGAATAAACCTATTCTCTTCTGTATTATTGCATTGTGCTTTTGCCTAAATACCGTTAGAAATAGAGTGATGACTCCGACTGCGTGTCAATCAGGACCAAATATTACTAGTTATTATACCAAAAATTACTAGTACATAATTCTAAATTGAGACTTTCAATGATTTAGGCAACAAATTTTAAAAAAGCGCTTGCCTGCAATCAGTGCCATGTTTTTGCAATCGAGATCTACCATTTGGAGTTTGCAAAATATTATATTTGTTTTTAGTTCAAGACAATAAAGAGGCAAGTTCCATTCCTTAAAATCATAGAGTTGTAAATGCCTACGCAAGGCAAGCTTAGGAAATTAGAGATTATCTATGGAGTGTAATTTTGTCAAATTCGTAGCAGCCCAGTAAAAAAAAAAAGTATATTCTGCCCGTGTTGCAGTGCCATACGAAAAAGATTAATGATGGTGTGTTCAAATCATCTGTTGTTCGAGGTTACTGCACATCAACCTAGATAATAAACTGATGTCTGCAAGACATTTTTTAGACAGAGGTAAAAATTTCAAGATAGTTTTGATTGAAGTACTAGGCTGAGCATACTGTCTGTAAATAGGTGTTGTATCTCATTTATTTGCACCCAGAAGTCTTGGATGATGTTGATGTTTGTATTTCAATTGGGTTTTTGTTATAGAATCTGGCCTCAGAGGTTTTACTAATTTAATCTTTGCAAATGTATTTGTGTCGTCTGTGAGTGTTAATACGGCAGAGACGTTCCCATCATGAACAGGATATAGGTATTAGGACGAGAACTGGGCTCAAAACAGTTCTTCATCGAACACCAAAAGATACCCTGCAAACTTAATCTAGAATAATCTTCACAATTGGCAACATCAAACAACATACCAACCATTGTTCTTCATCAGGAAAAATCCATGTCTGCATTTATGTGCCACATATTCCTTCTGTCCTTAGTAACCTATATCAAAGATCTATTGTGGACAAAAGAATGAGCGAGAGAAAAAATAAATGTTACAAAGTATTTAAGTGAATACAGTAAATAATGGTTCCAACAGACCGCATCCTCCGAAAAGCTTAGAAAAAAGAAAAAGGACATCATCGGAATCGCTAAGTAAGGGTACATAGAGAAGTACATATTGTATGCAACTATAGTAAATGGGTGTTAGAAGAAGAGACTTGAACTGACAAGAGAAAATTCAGCAATAGAAGTGCATCAGTATTAGATAAATGCAGTCTATCGATCGTTCCAAATGGCAAATGCTAATTTTAGCTACCATAAATACGACAGATGAATCCCCAGAATACACCTCACGGTCTGGCTAAAGTGAAGCTATAAATGTCAGGCCTTTTTCACCGTCATGATCTTCTCCCCTATACATTGTGTAATTTTAGGGCATCTCCATCTTCCCCATTAAACTAGAAGACATGGTTTTGTGTATGCTGACCTAATATAGAATATATAAAACTATATAGAAACCTAATATAAAACCATCATAACTTACATCGGCAACCCACATAGGCAGGTTTATAAAAGAGAAAAGTTCTCAAGTTTGAAGTGAAATCAGACAATACTCAATGTGAAAGCAGGAAGCGAACGATGAGATAGATGTAGCATTTTAATGGAAAAAAACACTGAAATGTAATGCTAATATACGAAATAACTAATAGGTCATATATATAGGATAATAAGATAAGATATATGCGTAAGGTTATATATAGTTGCAATATTAACATTGGCAGGATTATGTGTGATACTGCGATGATAATATATAATTTGCTCGTAATTACACACTGATTTTTATCTAACTTCTAATAGGGAAAAGTTCATGCAAAAAAGAAACGCTGATTATATATATTTTTATATACTAACATGTACAAGCCTTACATACATATGACAATACATATGTACTACGCATAGTGTATACTGCACGGACCAGCAAGCTTTGTCTCGCATCTGTTTTGATGTTGACCAATTTACCTCATCTGATTTCTCATCTAAGGCAACGGAAGCAATGGGTCGAATACACATTTCGTTACAATTACCCCGTCCCGCCTCACCCGTTTCCCTCCTGAAGCTATATCCTTAGCCTATCCTAATATGTTCATCAGTGTTTTAAACCTTCACCATGAATACTTACAGATGCTTTTTGACGTTTTTCCCGGAAAATGAGTGAGGGAAATAATCACCTCATGAGTCACTATGACCGCTCAATTAATATATATCATAAATGCTTTGAAAAAATCACTCGGGAGCAGCTCGAAATGCATGTTCTTCTTATTGTTGTATGGAAATATGTAAGTACTGTGTTTTTAGCATGGTCGTCGCAATTGACGTTGAGGAAACCTCTATCACACAGAAGCTACATTTTCGATCACCAATTTTTAATTTAGGTATATGAGCATGCCCTGCATCTCAGTTCAATTCATCGAGAGTTTTTGATTGATACTGAGAACGACTCCCTCTACATAGACTTCCATGTGAAATGAAAATTTTCACCTAAACATATAGTTTTTAGCCTTTTTCAGTTCGAAATATCGATTTTGGCCGTATGAAGATGCGCTCTATTAAACTCAAGTGCAAATCGAAATCTGTCAATTGGCTATCGGTATCGAGTGTATCATTGAGAAAGTGGTACCTTGCATCAAACGTATTTTGGATATTTTTATGTTCCTCTCAAAAAAATTTTTGGGAAACAAACTGTATTACCAAAATATTCGCCATATCAGCCACGCTAGCTTTTTCAGTCGACATTTATGAGAAATTCGCTCATAGAATATTTACAATTTCCCTCGGAACAAATGTTTACCCTATTGCTACAAAGAACAACTAGATATCACATTTGCATTTCAATTTTTATACCGAAATATCCATTTTAGATGTGAAGACATGTACTGGACGTTTACTCGAAACCCGCGGGCATCGCTTCGAGCTTGTCCCGCGTTAATTTAATGAACTAATTTAATTTGTCCATATGAAATTATTGTAGCTACAATTACAATAGTTACGCTTAAATCCAACACTCCAGTTAGCATTCATTAAATATTTACTTAAAAAGTCGCTCGAAATCATTCAAGGGTTCGTTTTTACCCCATTATTGCATAGGCAAATCGATACGACCTATTGATATATCGGATATTTTTACATCGATATATGCGTGTAGGTATAGCGGTACATATACTACTCGACATCTATCGTGTGATAGAAAAAAGCACTTCTTCTACATAGAATATTACGTTAAAGTTTTATTTTTTAAGCGGCATTTTCAATGAGACAAAACAGGATTCAGGTATAAGATCATATATTATATTTCATTCAGCTCATTATGAACAGTTGACTGGTGCAAAGAAATATTTTTTCCTTTGTGTACATTAATGTTATTTCCGAATCATACAAGCGAAATAACTGACACATCCAGTGTTTTGCCCTTTCCATGCAAAAATATCTATGCCAGATAAAAGAAGTTTACTCAGCTTGTCGGGATCTATTGACTGGTTAAAGAAAGGCCAGGAAAAAATGGTACATTACATAGAAAATATGTCTCAGATATTTTGATATTTCTCTCTAAAATGACAAAAAACGATTACACAGAATAGATTATCACCCAATTGCCGCGTCGAAGAAATAGATATGGGGGTTTGGTCTTTAAGTTTTTCGCCTCCTTCTCGCCAAAATAATAATTGTAGATACAAAGACATGTATAGGGTTTTCGCTCAGCTCGTCGAGATCCCTTGATTGGTAGTAAAAAAAATCACCTTACCCTTTTAAGCTTTACCCCTTGAAATAGCGTTTCGACTTAAAAACTGTGACATGTTCCGATTTCTCGACAACAGCCTTTGACTGATGTAAATTAACGAAAACTTACCTCCTACATGAATTATCATGTATTTATTTGACTAGCATTTTGTTCATTTTTCAAATCTCAGTAAAACATAGCTCTATCAACACATAAAAAATATTTCGAAAAAAACATTAAAGAACTATTTCAAAGACGTAGGTTATAGTCTGGCAGATACTTGCAGTAAATGTAGAATTTGATTTGCGCTACATCTAACCAAATAAACTATGATTCAATAGCAGATATGCACCTCCTCGTTGCAACTGATTTGAGATCTCACCTCTTACGTTATAGTAATTGTGTTTTGTTTATTTTGTTGCGGTTGCTCCACAAATCCCGTTCTCCTACTGAAATAATCTAAGAGCTCGTTAGTAGACTGCACGTACCTCACCGATGGAAATAATTGAACTGTTTTAAAATTGCTAATACAAAGCCACATAACTGGCACAACCTTCACTGGTGTACGCAGACGCTAGCCAACCCGGTTTCGCACCCTCTTACAGTTATTATTACTCTATGATTACTTCGATTAATCGTATCACCGGAACAAAAGCATTCATTTGATCAAAGTACATGAAATATATATGTCGAATTGGTTCAGATTTTATCAATCATTTCGCAACTTAATGAAATGAAGCACACGCCTCCTGTATGTATTCGTATATTTGCAATTAATGAACTCGGATGGTTTATATGTCGTGAACCATTTTGTCAAAAATCTTCACGCTACAGTAAATAAAAAAGTGAAAATTCGAAAATTTGTCTCAAAATTAAATTTTGCGCGCATTGTATGAAGCTTTCCCATATGAACCTTTCCCATATTTCCAACAGTTATTGAGCAAACCACAAAAAGCGTTTAGTTTTCCCGGATGACGCTCTTTGGAAAAAAGAATTTCGCTTGGTAAAAAAAATACTCCTACAATAGACATTTTACGTGCAGATTTTCCCAAGATGAAACTCGATGATGACCCAGAAAAATCGATCGACCACTCTACAAAGTCGATTTACGTTGAACAAAGAGAAAAAGGATTTAAGATTTTTAGCAGTTTACAAGTGCTATCCGCAGCCGTTACCCACACCTTTTTTGCTATCAAATATATATTTTATACATATATACATTTTACCTTATCTTTGAACGGGTAAAAGGCTAGTTACATTTACCATCGAGGTAACATCGAGTAACGACCGACTACTCTTTAAGAGCGGTAACCTAATAGCTTCTCCTGCAATATAGTTTAAAAACAAATTTTCATCTAATATTCTTTCAATATAATTTTCATAAAGGTGCGACGTTGTTTGCAAACATAGAAAATCAGGAAGAAGTTACTGGCATAGGTTTACAACTAACTAAACTAAGATTACACTGTCTCTATGAATTACTGAAATAAAAATTCCCTCTGGGGGAAAAGTATTTGTCCAATCGGCTCCATTTTCTGCGATAAAGAAAGATAACTCTAGCGATCCACAAAATAGTCAAGCAAATTGGTGCCCTCTGAGGGATATTGTCTTGAATCGGGTAAACTTTCGGACCTAAATTTTCAATACTTATATATACATATAGGCGTAACGAGTAATATCACAATTGTTTAGTAAAGGTGGCTGGGATCAGTGATAAATATAAGGGACCGTCTGACATCGTATAAGTAAGCTAGTCGCAGCTTTGTCGCTGACAGCATTTAATGGCAGCAAGGTTCGGACAAGCCAAGACTAATGGACAAATAATTGAGAGAAAGAGCCATATGAGGGAACTGGGGTAGTCTGCGGTCTACCCTGAGAGCTCTTAGGAGTGAGGGTTTCTGTGTTTTAGCGATGAGGGACAATTGTCTCCTCTACTTTCAGCTCTCAGAAAGTGTTATCCAGTGATATGATTCGAGCCTTAAAGGTTCCACTGTGCTACTTCGGAAATACGGTGCGATCGTGACGGGCAAGGCGATCTGTTTCACGTAACAAGAGATCATGGGTTATATTAATCGAAGCCACAACGAGTGCATTTCAAAAGCTGTTGAATATTCACAACGCCGGCTTCAGACTCCATGATTGACAGTAAAAAATTAAAGCTCAGTTTGAACAAGCAAACTGTGCCACGCGGGAGTTCGAGCATGTTACCCGAGTCTGATGGTGGAAAGATGGAACGGGCAGGGCCAAGGTTTTCCGAAAAATCGCAACCTTGCTGTCATAGGCCTTTTACTAAGTGGCGCTACCTATCACAAAGCTATGTGCTTGCCTCGCCTAAAGGACAACAGCTGGATGCAAGGAACAAATAGTCCCATGTTGTGCGATATACTCTGGTAACAGGACCAGGTGTGAAGATGTGCGCAGCAAAGTTAACAATATTCCAAAAGTTTTTAACTAATGATTACCTAGGTTAGTGTTTATTTCTAGAACTAATGCGGGGCGTTTTTTGACCGAAGAATCAACTATTAATCATGCTGTTGCATTATCGTGTTTTCACACCAAGAAAAGTCAAGTGATCACAGTAATGAGGAATAGGGAAAAAGGGGTGTTGACAGTATTTCCTGTTCCCTTACGTCCACTGCCGAGTATGAAAAAGGCCATCACACGAAAGAACACGTCTCGTCAGATGAGCGTCACACATTCACCTTTGCTGCTTTGTAATCGCACGTGCCTACTTAACGTATTTCTCTCTATCCGAATAAGGTGATATCAAGAACGAAATTAATGAGTACCCGTCGGTAAGTTCTTGTCGGCTTTTCAAACGGAAGTGGGCGAGAACACAGCGACATTTTGGTATCGCTATGCGTGAAGTGAGGTATTGCCGTCGACACCGGCTACGATAACTTTCAAACCTTTACAAAACTTTTCTCCGACTTCCCCAATCACTTGGGCCGTTACAGCTGCGGCAATACCGGCTTCCGCCCTGCATCTTTCTTTCGCGTTATCTCTAACTTCGTCTTCTTTTTCCTTCGTTGACTCAAGCCTTCTATTCCTCAGCTTCTCTTTCCCTATATCTGCGTCTCCCTGTATCATCCTTCCATGTACTTCGTTGTGCTTCTTGCCTTTTCTGCCTTGACTGAATCGCATCTCCAAGCCATCGGTGCTCCACCAGCCATTGCTACCCTGCAGTGGTATCCTTATTCTCGCTGCTTTAGCCCTCGGTCCTCTGGAAGCAATGTGTGCATAAGAGGGAAGCCACAGCCAAGAGCCCCACACCGTCGAGGTGGCAGCAGTAGAAGCTGCCGGTGGCTGCCGTTCGGGGGGTCGTGGAGGCAGTTCTCTGCAGAAGTTAACTCTGCATCGCTGTTTTGCTGGAAGATTCTTTTCTATTTCTCGCTCTCTAAGTCCCTCTCTATCTCTGAAATGATCCTTCTTTTTCTCTGGACGAGTCTTCCTTTGCCGTTTACCGTTCTCTGCCTAAAAGAGCAAAGCGACAGGCCCGAAACGGCGAGCGCGATCCTATGCGAAGCCACCGGCGCAGTTTCGGCGGTGGCTGTAACAGCAGCATCACCATCAACAGCGCTGCGAGTCGCGTACCGAACTGCTCCACGCCCGTTTTGTGGTGCGAGACTCTCCACTTCGCAAGCTAGCTCACTTGCTTACTGGCTTAGCAGCACAGCAATGCATGCTTCTGCAGCAGCTAGCACTGCTGCCGCTGCTGGTCTGGCGAAGCTTGCCGTACTGCTCACTGCGTTGAAGTCTGTGGACCGGCAGCTGAGTGCTTGCCGTGTGTGCATGTCGTCGTCGTCGTCAGCAACTTCTAGCGACGACGACAACAGCACCAGTAGCGGGGGTAGCGAGTGGCAGAGGTATGTCTGGAATGTGCTCAAATGTGCTCACTCCCTCGTCTTCCCCCGCTTGAACCCCAGCCCAGGCTGCGTCGCCTGGACTTCCCCAGTCAGCCGATACCCGGTTGCCGACGCCCTGTCCCTTCGTCAGCAGCCTGCACTACTACTGCTAGTAGTGTTACAACTACTACTAGTGATGGCGGTGGTAGCGTACCCAGTCTTGATGCCGCTCCTAAGGGCTTCTCTTTGAAAGCGTCTACTATCTACCTAAACATCAGCCATACTCTCGGCTTTGATGCCACTCTTCTCGCAGCCAAATAAGCCCAGAGCCCAACGCGGCGGGCCCAAGGGCGGGACACGCATCGCATACGAATACGAACATTGGAGCTGCTACCGTCCCATAATCATAATATCCATAGCCCCTTCTTCTTCTTCTTCCCAAGGCTCAAACCTTCTTCACTCATAGCCAGACCAGCAGACGGTAGTATACTACTGCTGCCCCCAAAAGTCTATTTGCAGTAGATAATGACATCATTTCTATCTACTCTCAGCATAAATTGATGCCAGCCCAACCCCCTTGCAAGACTACGAAAATTCGACAGAATACATTAACTTGCCTCCTAAGAATCATGCGCAAACAAAGCCTGTAGGACTTGTTACACTCTCACCGTTTCCAAATTTCCAAAAGTTAGTGACCATTAACATTTAACCCCGTGTATATTATAGAGTGATCTCAAAATGTTTATAATGTAATGGCTTTTGCAGTTGTGCCAATGTAGTTGTTAGAGCAGGGCAACATCGCACCGGACTGCTGGACTAGCGTTGTTTATATAATTCTATCATTCCATATTATCATCACCAGTATGCATGCACCTGAGGAACGTCGTTCTTCATTTTTTCGCCGTTAACGCGAACAGATGTCCAACAATGACGCTGCAAGCATTCCTAAAACGTTTGATAAAACTTTCTCGAAGAAAGACCGCTTAATATCTATATAAACTATATGTGTATATACCTCATTACGCCGTTTCACTAACTATAAATCTGCTGTACATCGAAATAAGCATTTTTGAGATCTTACAAACTGTAGAATCTATTTCAATATATGATAGTAATTTTAGTGCAAAAACTTTTATGAACCAGAGAAACATGGCGGAACCAGATATGAACTGATCGATCAATTTTTAATACGACGACGCCGCCGCCGCCTTTGCAAATCCTTAATCACTATAGATAAGGTACAAATACCGTAGATACAGACATTAGTATCACCTTCTTATACATTAGTTTAACAAATTGATTGACATTACTTTAATATATGCTTATTTTTTTTTTTTAGAATTAAACGATGACGAAAAGCAAACAAAAGAATATCAAATAAACTGTGATAGAAAAAATCTGCGCGTAATTACAACGTGTCTTAACGGTGTCTTCATTCTCATCGAAAACTTTTCTTGTCTTCAAAAGAGCAAAAGATGCCGAAAAATAGCACGCCAAACCATCTCATATTTAAAATATTATAGCATATTTAGCCTCTCGCAATTTACTTCACTCCTCATGTGCCTCTATCGGAAATGAAAAAATTGGCGCGCAGTATGCCTTTGATATCCAAACGCAATTCAATGGCTATCGTGAAACACTTTCGTTAATCAAATTTGTGTGAATAACTACAACGTTTAACTAGAAGAGTTCGACAGAATCAATTAATAATTACAGATGAGTAGTAAGATGATTTTATAAGAAACTAATAGAGTAAATTTAAAGGCGTTCTAGCCAAGGTAAAGTATCATAATCTAAATAAATCGTATTTTATTAGATAGATAATTCTGCTTTCCTGCTTTTTGTCCGTGGCACAGTGAAAACAACTTTACTTCCCTATAAGCAAGTAAAATGAACATAACTTCTAGATGATTGTCCAGTACTTTTATTTAGGGATTAGACTCTTATCTGATTGTCCTGACTTCAGCAGGGTTCTTCACTCGATATCTCAACAATTAAATCTATGACAGGAAACAAGTAATTCTTAGCTTCTTAATTTCATTATACATGTATAACTCTTTCTATAGAGGTATATAACCATCCAAGACACCACACCGATAGATCAACCTTAAAACAGTCATTTTCTAACGGCTTTGCCATGTTTGCTAGTATTTGTAGTTAACGGTACAAGCCGTTAATTATAAAGCATACCGTAGGCTAAGCTTAGGTAAGTTAGTTTCCCCTTCCAAGATCACGTATTTTTCGCCGTCAATATATTACTTTTTTAAGCTTAACATATTGTACTTCTCAATTTGGAATTGTTCCGATGTGAATGATTTAAACTACAATGGGGTCCATCACAGGAAACCTAGCCATTCAGTAATGACGCAATCAAAATAATATAGAGCTTTTATAATATAATATATGATTATTTTTATGCTTTACTTCTAAAACTATATCTAAGCAATAATAGATATGTTAATGCTTTTCCTTACGTGCTGAAAGAGTCATTTCGAATGGTTTATCTGGATGACTCGATTAAAGCGGGCCTTAATTTCGATATCAACAACCTAGGTGTACGAAAGATTGTTTTTTGAGCCCTTTAAATTCAATCGCTATATAGGATCTTTCGACTAGCTTCAGAAAAGTCTTTCTCATATTTTTGAGAAGCCGCATGAAAAGGAAAAAAGTGTCAATACCGAGCAAAAAAGAGGTTTTTTTTAATTTTTGTAAGGGTTTGTCCAGCACATAAACACTGGGTAATAGCGGATCTTTTCTCAAGTTTCGAAAATGACACATCATTGTTAGCCATGACGAGTTTGTTTTGTTCTAGATAGGGCTGGCTTTTGTCTGTTATTAAGAGTACATGTTGAATGGACGCCCATTATAACAAATAGCCTGCCTGCGAAAGTTTTACTTAATTTGAACGTACCGGTCTATAAGTAATGAAAAATAATTTCTATGTAAACATCATTCTCTAGTCAACAACCACAATAAATATGTTAAACAGATAAAAATTGGCAAGAAGAGCGACTGCTGACGGCTGATGAAAAGGTCAACGTCCAGTCCCCTCGTTCATCATTGTCATGAACGTTTCAAAAAAAAGAAAGAGAATGCGCATTTACTTCCACCGCTTACACATAGTGAAGCAATACGATTCGGGACGAAAAAAGGAGCTAGTTTGATTCCACTTATCATCTATTGTCATTCAAAGGAAGGCTGAATATTTTTCTGTTGTGTTCTGAACATTCTGTTGTGTAAAACTGTGATATGCAATCCGATTGCTATATATTACGTATATAGGGTGGAGCGAAAGACACTTGACAGCTTTATAATCTTCATTTTACATTTATACAAAATAAATACACACAATATACATGTATTTGTTGTATGTCACGGAAATTTCTTCCAGGATCTGTACCTAGAAGATTTCCACAAAGAATACTCTTATGCTTGTCCGATTCGGAAGTAATTGCAAATATGTCTCAATAAAGCTATGTTTAGCCATTCAAATTTCCTAGGTATTGACAATACCACGGAATACCTTCGAATAGCAATAGAATAGATCATCGAAAAACTTGCTGCCGTGTATTAGAATGTGTATTTCGATCTTTTGGTATTCGGAACTGTATCAGACATATCTCAGGTTTTCTGTCCGACTTATGGTGCAAAATTACATTAAATTACTTATTATCCATCGTGTTTTCAGTATCGAGATGATCAACTGGGCATCATTGCATACTGTAAAACCCTTTTCAAAGTCATCGAAAGGAATGTGCTGTACTCAAGATTCGGCTGATTGAAAATTCTCTACAACAAATACTCAATTTTTTTCGATTAATTGCCAGTTTCTAGCAGATAATGATATTTGCTTCGTGAGTGATCGTAATTAAAAACGTCAGAAACTGAGACAATAAGGAAGTAGATAGTGTTGCGATAATAACATGACGTGTCCCAACATAGAAAAAATACTAAATCTCGTTTGACTTCTTTCGGCTGTTGCATTATGACATCATCCTTAACTGGGAGGAAGAAAAACATACGAACACTGTAATAATAATAATAATAATAATAATAGCAATATTGAGCTAAATAAGGCTAAGGATATTTGAAAATAATGTTGATCGCAAACGCTAACGGTTAACATTTGTTGCATTCTTACCTCAAATTATTACAATATTTGTATTATTATTACAGTCGTTTTTATAATTTTTTGGGTATCGAAAAATG
The DNA here is from genome assembly GCF_002532875.2 of Varroa jacobsoni. Lineage (NCBI taxonomy): Eukaryota > Metazoa > Arthropoda > Arachnida > Mesostigmata > Varroidae > Varroa > Varroa jacobsoni. Next base: position 182,987 of record NW_019213197.1, on the reverse strand, counting down.
TTACACTCACCATTCGGACAAAGTTTGACGGATACGCGTTCATCCGCTACATACTCTATGTACCACGCAAATTCCAATTCTTTCCACACGAATAGTAACGAACTCATTGCGGAAGACAGTGTGTCATTTCTAGAATTTAACCGAAAATTAGCTATTATATTATGCAGTATTTATCCCACCAAAATATTTAACTTCTTTTTTTTTCTTCAATCGACCTGGTGCACATTATTTCCAATTTTCATAAAACTTCTCAAAAATCTGAGGCACGACCCTATGGGGCATGGAAGATCCTTAACTGGCTTTTGAGCTAAAAGGCTTATATTCGTCAAAATGGATCAAAAAGCCGTCTTTGATACGCTTAGGCTTTCGGTACAGAAATTAACGGCCGTTTTGGAGCATGTAAACTTAAATTAATTTTAACAATTAGTCTTTTCAAGACTTTTCTACCTTTTCTACTTCAGGCCTTTTAAGCCCTCGCGTTTTCAGAATTTTTGGTCTGTAAACTTATAATTTGATTGTGCTGGGATTTTTCGTAATAACGTCTTTTCGTAACGTATTTGAGCAACAGCGAATGTATGCCTACCAATATCGCTTAACGTACGGTTACTACTAAAGAGTTATTTGCAGATTGAGAAACTATTTTTTTTTTAAAGTGACTATTAAGTGGTTTAGGATCCGAACTAAAACTGAATAGTAGTACTTTAATTAGCTGAGCATGAGATTAATGAGAACAGGAGAATAGAACGAATATATAAAGATTATGGGATTAACATAAACTGAGAAATTAACTGAAGGTGGTAAGGTAAGTTATACACGCAGAAGAATGGGCATCCAAGCAATAGTGTAGGCTAGGTACAATATAAACGGCTCCAATGAGAGAAATCTAATCAATAGCAAAAAGGATTAGACCAAATGTTTCTTTGAGTTTCTCTTAAAAGCCTGAGTTAATAGAGTGATTACTTAAACGGGACGATGAGGCGATGATTAATATTCAAGGTTGTATAACTAAAAATTGCAGTGTAATAACTGCAATCAAATAACTGGAAGATTGCCTTGAAATTTTATGAGGGGGCAAGATGATTCCAATAAGGTAACCAATAGGACAACCACCATCGGTGATGAAGTGGCCAAAGTTTCTCATTTCTCATGTATACCTGATCCGAACTGTAAAAACAACTTAAGCTCACTTTTTTTTACTGGAAGGCCTATCCGAGAAATACAAAAAGTGAGGAAGTTAGTTTAAGCGACGCCTATGCGCATCGTGGCATTCACAAAGTTCAGCATGATAGTAAATTTGAGCCAGATAGAAACAATGGAGGCTAGGCTAAGTTATGCTAGGCCGCGACCACTGGCATTTTGCACTTCGCCACTCAGGACGTGGTCCTTATGTTAACGGGTTTCTATACTTAGGGTTGCTCAATGGCAAAAGTTTTTCCGAGATATGCGGGACGGCAATGCCGACTGTATAGGAGATCAAATCTCAACCTCATCGTCTGTCCCTCACAACTACCCTCAGCTTATGCGATCCCGATTTAATTCCTGTTCCAACTATTGAGTGTCATGTGCGCGTCATTCGAAAGGATATCACAGCGCAGGATTTCAACTAACTAAATTGATACCGAGATTATATTTAATGACTGACAATCGCTTTTCACATCTCATCTTGCACTGCCGTATAGAGCTACCTGTGATAGAAACGATTAAAACTAACCTCAGAAAATAAAAGCAGAAATTTACAGAAATCGGTGAGGACTTCTTCGACTTAGGTGCAACGAGGCACATGAGCTAAACCATAAACTCGCATTGCCATGCATAGGTGACCAGATTGACTTTGCAGGGAACAGGGCATCTACGAGTCTGATGATATACAATCAGATATGGTGCTGCAACAACATAACTGATTCTCACTCTTACGAACCGAGTTTTAGTCTGCCGCACATTATCCCGAGAAGGAAACATTCTCAAGAAAGAAATACTGACAAAAGATAGGTGTAGCTGGTACATATTATGGGCTAATTGATACGATACTCTGCGAAACTGTGGACGGCGATATTCTGCCTAAAAGAGAAATAGATCTTTGAGTAACTATAGCGTGAGGTAAGCTCTAAGCTATTTGGGTAACACCTTACGATTGTTTGAGGATGAGAGCAAATGCTCTGGGCTAAAGTTTCAAGGTGGTTTGACATAATATACATCTGAGAAGACATGTAAAAGTTCCGTTCACAAGATGATCAAACGTATATGATACAATACTATTTTTCAGCATTGTTTTCTGAACAGAATTGTTATGAGGTCCCTCTAACGAAGGACCTGTAATTCTTCGTGGCTATAATATCGTCGAAAAACGCTAATATATAAGTAAGAGTTTAAGAGGTCTGTTACAAACTCGTTCACACTATCTCAGTTAAATCGCATCAAAAAGCATTCAAAGAGAGCATTTGCCAAAATGCTTTTTTGAGCAACAAGTTTTAATAAATATAGTTTTTTTATTGTGTTTTTAAAGAATTATTTCTTTATTATTTATTTAATAAACGAAAAATATGACCATTCAGACGATAGTTGCCTGTGTCTCGGTAGGACAAATCATCGGCAATGATAACAGAGAGAATTGCTGACTTTGATTTGGCGGATAGCCAATAATTATAATAATGATGTGAATGCTATATCAACCATACGACAAATGTATCTGTATTAATCACTCGTAAAATTATAAAAAATTGTCTAACATATTTAATGATCCGAGAAAATATGCTGCAAGGTTTTAAATAATATTTAACAATTAAATAAGGCAAATCATATAACATCAATAGTCTTAGGTAATAGCAAAAGCCATAGATCGTTGGTATCTCAATTGAATTACGAGCGACCCGCTGTTGCTAGCCATCATAAACCGGAAATTGGTGACAGAATATGGTCGCTGCCTGTGCGACGTTTTTGCTTACGAATATAATATACTTTCTATTTTATATCTCTTATAATAACTTCATTTAGGAAGTCATTGAGGACTTGGTCCTATTCTATGTGCTATTTGGAGCTTCATCTCGTTTCAGAATACATTTCGGGCTTGCTTCAACATAGCTCAGAGATAATAGAATAATTAAATCAGTCACTTCTGTAGCTATTCACTGTTCGACTTACCGTTTCTTTTTCGTAAATTCTTGATCATCATCTGTTAACGCTGAGATTTGAAATACGCTGTCTCTTACTCTTCTTCATGATTACCATGCAGATACATTTGCAGAGATGCGCATTGACCAGTCGATCAGCAAATCATAGGGTTAATCAGTTGTTCTCCCGTGTGCATTAATCATGCGTCTAACCTAACTCTCTGCGTCTTTCGCTCATCAGCCCAGAACCAACCATGATAATTTATACTATCTTGTTACAGAACCATACCAATGATTTTGATTTCAATTAGTTAAGTTAATTTGTCAACTTAGTTGGTTGCCTTGAGTCTTTTGGCCCTAGCTATGCTAGACGAACGTTTACCGCGTTATATAGTAAAAGCCCTGCCTAACAATCTCCTTTCAGGTTGTGACTCAAGGGATTATTGCTTGATTCGTATTAGTTTTACCTTGCAATTGTATTTACTTTGTCTTTTTTTAGTTCTACTCAATGGGCCGGCTATTGAAGTGCCTCGTAAACATACCCGCTCAGCTCAGGTAATGATGTAAACAAGAGTGAATTATATTTTCTCAAATCTACGCGCCATAGCAATGCTTGTAACTGTGCAATTGCAAAAGCGTTACAAAACGAGGAACGTATCAGGGCAGCGTGCTCATGATCGCCACAAAGACGTTACTCCAATAAAAATGCCATTTATTCACAATAACCACTGTAGAATATGAGGCTAGCTTTATCTGTTTCGAGCTTTTCTAATGTTTTATTTGCAGAAGGATCACCAACTTTAAAACACTACTGTTAGGTTTTAGCTAATCCTTTAATTATACTAATAGCAATAATAATTGATGACGAATCTCAGCCACGATTACTCATCACGATTTTCCACTCCTCTTGTGCTACATTTACTGTTTGTAAGCTCGCTTGATCATCTCTTCCCATCTGACATTATTATGACAATGTATTCGAAGTATGCTCACTGTATCATAGAGGGTTGACATTTATCACCTTTGAATGTCAACGGCGATAGGTTGTACCGGTATTCACTGCAGTGGACTGCTCAGTACTACACTAGGTATCCGTTATATATACGTATGACCACAATAAGACATTTTGTGGAGAATAGGTTTGCGTTGCTAATAAAAACGTCGGGAAGCTTGCCCCATAGCAGGTTAGGATTAAGGGTTAGCCGACAAATGCTATGGGTCGTTACTTAACGTTAAATAACTACTATTTAAAGGGCTAGGTAAAGGGCCTCAAATCGAAGTTGATAATTAACACAGCCGACAGGCAAATATATAGCTTAAAATGTTTGCGAAAGCCGACATCGTGGACAAAAAGACACACTTGTTATTCAAAGATAAATCTTTAGAATAGAGCGGTCAGAAAAAGATCAATAAATAGATTAGCTTTTTAGAATAGGAAAACAACGTCGTCTATATAAACATCCATGATTAAACAAAATTGATTCAAATCTTGCTTAGGTTACTTAAACAGAACTGGCGAAATACGTTCCTCAAAAAAAACTGAGAGTACTACAACCCCAATTCGTATTACTAAAGACATATTACGTGGTTTTGCTAACATAAAGACACTGATATATTTAGGACTGTCGCATTGAATAAACGCCATCTTCGAACTGGTATTATGCAAAACTAGCATTACGTGTCAAGTAAGTAGTGCCCGATCGTCAAATGCCCAAAGCCATTCTTCTAAACTTCTACCCACACTAGTGAGTTTAGGGAAACAAACAATTGCCTCAGGTTTTGTTCTAATCCAAGTTCCATTTTATTAAAGTTTGAGCATTATTGATAGATCTTTATTTGAGTGTGAAAGATCCACTCAAGATCTTTCGAATTCGAATCGAATGATCGACTCCACCAACACGTTTATTCACTGTGCCAGTTCCGTTTTTGTCCCACCGTTTTGAGTTGCCGGGACGCCCTTCTTAGAAATGTTTCAGATTTAGCGCCGGCTTAATGCACTTTATTACTCTGACATTACAATCTTCACAATTTGTTTTTGAAGCTGCCTTTCACAACTGAGATAGGGTTGTTAGATAAAGCACTGTTATTTCAGGCACCACTGCATTGTTCCTTTTTAAACGAGGAATGACGATCATTAACTCCAAGAGTAACCAGGAGACATAATGGCTTGTTCCAAGGTTTTAAAGAACCGAATATAATCCTAAAATACATCTGTTATTTTTGTGCATCTACACATAGCACCTGATGGAATCAAGTGAGATAAACGAAAAAAAAACGTTTTCTAACAGACATTTATTTTCTGATGGAACGCAATGGTTTTATACGGTTTAATCTAACTCCGAACTATGAATCAATATTTTGTTTGTGTGCAAACTCTTATAATGAATGATAATGCAACAGTCCATTGTCACCAGCAGGTTTGCTTCCGCTTATTTCTTGTGGACTTTTAGAAAACATCGTATATTATTTTTACATATTTGGCGTGCACATACCTCTTGCTTTGTACTATTACCAATGATGCTTCTGCCGACTATACGATCTTATGTTCAAATCTTATCGGTTAGTTATCCTAACATAACTGAATTGAGATTTATAAAGTCTGGTTCCAGTTGCTTCAGTAACATTCACACAGTTGCTAAGCTGAGTTATATCTGTTAAAATAAAAATTCAAAGGTACAATTTTACCTAACACTAACAAATGGTCGTCGACGTGACGACAAGTTGCTCACCCGTCGAGGATAGGATTATCCTCTCATTTGTTTTTACAATCAAAGGTTCGTCTAGTTTTCGACTCGGAGAAGTCACCGCCTCCTTTTCGGGTCACTTTCGCATGACATCAATAACGAAAATCACTTCGTTATGCAGTGAAGGCTGAGATTCTAACAAGTCACTCCGCCCATCAAGATCACTTTTTAAATATAAATTACTCCAGCTGCGATGGTTGTCATTGCGAGGTATAGAAATGACTTGAAACGAGCGAGTTTTCGAATAAACCCGAATTGACACCCAGTCCAAAGGAAGATCCCAAAGACTTTCGGTGGTAGCGATTTCTGAAACCGTCCTGTTGTATGCAGCCTGCCACGTTCCTGAGCATTTCCCAAAGCACTTGCCACAATTTTGAGGCTTCTTAGTGATTCTACTCCAAATGACAAAGGCGTTGCTGTCGAAACTTTTTTTGTGTTCGAAGTGTTGCAAAGGTGTCGTTCATACCAGCCCTTACTAAGACAGGGCAGTTTTTCCCATAGTTGTCGTCAATGCGTATGAGAGAATGTTGGCCTAGGTTTTATCGGTACGATATCGATGAACTGGAGGTCGTCATCTTTATAAATGACACGTTTCTTTCCCTTGACGATTGTGTGGCGACGCTTACTATTGCTTTTACTCTAACCCCTGTTATGATAGTAAATACGTTTTCCCTCATAATGATAGAATTTAACTGGGTCGTGATAGTTGTTTGGTTGATTCTTGTTTCAGCTGCTCCATTTGGAGTTACGACTTTTCGTCGATGTTTGTGTTTCTGGAGGTAAGAGCCATCTGCTTGACGTTTGATGTACTTAGCGTTAAGGCTGTTACCGCATGCAAACTGTACCTTCGGTGTCAATTTTTTTAAAACGAATTTTGTAGAGTTTTAAAGAAAGTGCAGTCGAGGAAACATTACGATAAAAACAAAAGTAAAATAAGGTTCATTGAGTTACTATCTAATACTTACAGTAGATTTTATTTATCACTGCTAAATCGTGACGATATTGATGTAAATGAGGGCTGCTGATTACGTCTGAGGGAACTCTTTATTCTCTACACGTATTAAAAAAAATACGATGTAATGAATTAATGATTTTAAAAAAAAATTACTTAAATGCTACAAATGTCCCATCAACGGCAGTGAAATTGACATGTTGTTATTAAGTAATTTTTTAAATTTAAAGATTCACATCGATTTTGTTAATGCAGAAACTTTCACTTTTACCATTTTCAAGTGGCTTACATGCTGATCCCGATGAGCAGTATGAGGTGTTGCCAGTATAAAAGGCATATCCTTTGCGTGTTGTTTAATTACACTTCAGGCAATCACCTGAGCAACATCAAGTACATCCTGCTCTCTGACGGACTCGATAAGCATGTAGAAGGTAACATTAGAGGGGGGAACTGTACGAATCGCATGATGAACACCTCTATTTAGATCGTATTAGCACCACCTTCCTATAGCATACTAATGGCAAAAATTCCTCATAAGCTAGCAGTTATTGTAAACATGAGTCCATTGATACGCCTGATCGCCTTGAGTAGAGTGTTACAATTGAAGATAGGATCTTCGACCCGGCTTTGGTTATCATGGCGGTTCCGTGTCGAGAACTGATGCTTTTAAGTTTCTAGCCGATTATACGTTGTAGCTGGAAAAACTCTGATTGCGCTCACACATTGCGTACTTTTATGTAAACCTCTGTTAATGGTCGATGAGATGCCAATGGCGCTCGCAGGAGGATCGACACACCATAAGCTTTTCGGGCTTTTAGCGCGCTACAGTTTCTCACCCTCACCCCCTCCCCCCGCCCCGAACCTCACCTGCCACCTGACAAACAAGTGTAGCGTACAGGCTCTCCGTTATCCTGTGTTATCTTCTTTCCGACGCTTGCCCAATTGTTGTTACTGTGGCTGTCATTGCTAGATGTTTTGTAGCGTGGCGCACAAAACTCGACAAACGAAAACGTTCGCTAACTTAGTAATTACTTTTTGTTTGACGAGTGAAACACACGTACATGGAGACGGAGCTGAATAGCTTTCATATCGTCGGGCATTGGTTGATGACGTCCATCCTAATGCCCGTCCTGTGGCCATCTAGTGATCCTTATGGGATAGACATTGTTGTAGCCATACACATATTATAGCTTAGTTACTGGAATGGTCTCGCATGGAGGAGCTGTACTTTCCGTTCAGATGACGTGGCGGCAAACACTGCTACAGCTGTTTTTAATAGTCCTTAGGCAGGTCTTCATTGTGTTGTTGTTGTTGTTGTCTTGTTGTTTCCTTCTACTTCTACATCGTCATGGCAACGCCCACTCAAATATGAATTCACCTCAGTTGCGTCATTATATCAGCCAATGAGAGCGGGCTGCAATTATAGTTTCCGTGCTAACATTCGCGATGCAAAAAGATAGACGTTATCCAAAACGCAATGAAGTCAACTCGATTAATTACTACTAGCTGTTCATCATCCCAGCTAACCATGCATGTCGTGATTACAAACATGCTTCACATCGTTCTTGGTAACGCACTGTAGGTGAGGAAGAAAGGCTATGTTGGTTGCATGTCGCTTCAAGTTGTTTACATATATCAGCTGCTGCATGCGGCCCATAAGATCACATTTTAAGGTGCATGGCGAACTAAAAAATCATTGATTGAACATATTTCGATAAAAATACTTATACGAATGCTCTCGGGCGTGACCTTAGACTAGAGGCCTTTCGAATGCTGAGTTTTATTTTAGCTTCGTTAAAGCTGCTTTCACCCGCATTCGACGCAACCGAGAGTGGCTTTGCCCTGTTTTTGGCACAAGTTCAAATAAAGTAGCCAACACTCATCACAAGATCTTTTGGTAAATCATTTAGCGCAGTCATTGTTTTCTCTGTTGTGAAGCGTGTGCGTTAATACGTTATAGTTATTTCTCCAGAGCTAGTCGGCTTAGACATGCTTCAATTATTAAGGCAAACCGTCTCAAATAAATAAGATTATGGCATCCTCACCCAACTAAAATAACATGTATCGGTTAACCGTTCGTAACGTAAGAAAGATTACTGTTGCGAATTACATTATTTTCAACATGTAACATCAAGCGTAAATCAGATAAAGGAGGAAACAACTTTGAACATGTACCCTGCCAAAATTAGGGACTGTATACGATTTGCAAAACTGCCTCCCCTGACCGCGATCGACTCGAAAAGGTCTTGCCAAAACATGATTACTGTGATGAGAATTATTAGGCCTCATGGATCCGGTTCACTGAACTCTTAATAACTGAGTATTTAAAAGGATATAGACGAAACCTTTCACGTCTTATGTACGTGATGGTCTAGAACATTACTCCCTAAAGACGAACGAGAAGTATTTGGTTTAGGTATGATACTGTTATGATCTTCTGTTGTTGTACTATACTATGACGCCACGCCGATAAAAATAATAATAACAATCATAATAAGATCAGAGATAAACTTTTGCTCATTGGGGCCATACAGCGTCAATTGGAAGCCGTCGTTAGGCTTGCATCGGGTGAACAAGGACGTAACATTTTCTCGACACTTTGTACGCAGGTTAAAATGTTAAGCATCAAAAGTTGGCTGCTCCAGGCTCAGCAGCGGATGCCAGAAGTACTACGTACCAATTAGTGACTAAATTTGATTCTATTTCCTGCTGAACAAAAATGAAGGTGTGTGCAAGGCCACGACGGCTCCAAGTAACATTGAAACTTGTGTTTTATATTAATCTTTATAAAATATATTTGTATTAATCATTATAAAAGAGAAACTAAACTATATCGCTGTAGCTGATCAAACTAGTATTTTAAGTCAGAGCGTGATGGATGAAGGACCCATTTGTCACGTTACTACTGTATCGTAATTCCTGAAAAAATTGACAACCAGAACCTGTTCATTTGATACAATGGCATATCTTCGATAGATGCTAGAGTTTCGGTGCTGAATTATGCGTGCCGTTTCAACAGCACTACCATTTTTTATGGCGCTTTGCGATATATGCATGTATAATTTATTTAGAACAGTAGCATAAATATTCGGGTAGCTTACAAAGGGGCTTTGTAAATTACACTATGTAGAATGGCTTCAAATCAAGATTTTCATTTGTTAATTTAAGGCGAGGCCACTGTGCCACTCCAAATGGACCTGCGACTAGCGGCACAAATCACTTTTACTTTACAAAACCTTCTCCTGCAAATAGACTTTCATACATGTAGTTTTATCAACGAGCCGCAGGCTAGGAAAGTGTGACGGCTGGAAAAAATAGATATACTAAAATGGCCATCTTTAATTATGTCAAGCATGTATTACGTTCACGGGCTTAGTTGCAATAGTAAACAATCTTTTTGTAACCTACGCTGGGATTATATTTCATGAGATGGCCATGCCAATGATCTATAACAGTTTTCCCGAACAAGGCAAACTAGAGCTTCTTGAACTTCTTACCTTTACCGCTCTCATATTAAATATGGGCATCATTAGAGAGACTTTAATCAAGGTCGGGACAATGCCGTCCTGGTACAAACGCGCAGGACTGTACGCCAGTAGCTTAAGATTAACGTCACTCCTGTAATTTAGGTAATAATACTATATTACTTCTCGCTAATTACCCCTTACAAACAGCTCGCGAAAATCGCTTCAACAAGCCTGTTATTAAATGCACTGCAATTAAATGAATATATATCTAAACGACGAAAACAGATCAGCTTGAATTCAGTCGCAGATTCTCCTTAGATTATTAAGATTCTTGAAGAGATACCAAGTATGAAAAAGGTCCATACTAAGTCAAACTGCCTTCGCTTCCAGGGGAAGCGTATTTAAATTATGTAAATCAACCTATTCTATTCTATTGCCAATTGGTGCCAAGTGTGAATGCCATATTTCCGATTATCACATCTATTATCACACATCCAAGCATTGTAGAAACGGAGTTGTATGAAGAATGCGCCCTGTATTCTTAGCTATCTGTCCAAAAACTGGGGGAAGTGTATCGAGTGTCTCCGAAGAGGGGAGGCAGTAGTACACGCTGAAGCCAACACTGACAGCAATCTAGTCAGCATCGATGCGTGCAATGGGCCTGACAGCGAACATTTTGTCCTACACCCAATCCGACCTGGGCATCTTTTCGAGCTAGCCACTTTACCACGCTTGGGATAACCTAAGCTGACGCAGTAGCAGCAGCGGTTATCGAAGAAGCTCTTTAGAAGAGGCAACTACTACGGGAACATGGGGGCGCTCACTTCTCTTATATATGGCTATAGTTTGTTCTTCGTCTTTCTCTTCGTCGTTTTCGTTTTCTTCTGCTTTCCAATAAGAAGCATCACGCCAGAGGCTTTTGGGATTCGCCAAACTTATTTCATCTTGTTGTATCCTCAGCCTTCGGTGCAGCTGTTAGCCGTGCCTCTTCACGATGTTTCTATCGATACAACCCATCGTTTCTTCTGCACTATCGTCTTCTGGCTCCTCTATAACCTCTGATAGCCGAGCACGCCCAGTATAATATAACCCCTACCCCATATACTCCTTTAGGGCTAGCTGGAATCTACCCCATAGCCCCTCGAACGCTCTAGCGCCAGGTCCCCAGTTTAGGCATTGACAGCAATGGCGGAAGAAGGTACAACAGCAACTATCTCACCCAATTGGTAGCTGGGCTTCTTTCTATCGGTAGTATCGACAGGAGTGCGTCCCTCGGAGACGGCAGGGGGCAGGGAGGGAGCAAGTAAGCGAACGAACGACCAAATGCGAGAACCCTACCGGGTCTGACTTGCCTTGGCCTGAGCTGCTGCCAGCCAAGCTGAGTGGGTGACAACATATATTAGTTTTCTTATATCGGCGACGACGTCCTCTAGCAGACGGTCGGCTGGTTGGACGGCGGTCCTCTCCATCTACGGCCGTTACCGTCACTCCCAGTAGCAGCACCACCGCTGCTTTTGTTGCTGCCTTATCCTTTTGCCATTGTGGCGTCGGTAGCGATTCCCGCCCCAAACCCCAACACAACCCCCATCTATCTCCCTTATTTTGTTTCCCTAACTTTTCCCTAGTTCGTGGTTCTTGTCCCTACGTCTCTTTCTCCGTGCTCTACTTGCCCTGCCGCGGCCGCCCCCGCCAGTAGCCTGCGTTGTATATCGAAACAGATCAACGGGAAGGCGGGCCCTGCACGCTCTCTGCTATGGGGAAGCCTTCTTTGGCTGACCCCCCTCCCCCCCCCTCTGATTTCCCATCCATCTTCCCTATCAGAAGGTGGGCATAGGGAACAGAAGAACCAGCCAGTAGGGTGCGTTTGGGTTTGGGGGGGAGAGTTCGAAGAGACTAGGGGGCATGAGACTGATTTGCTGACAAACAGGCGAATTCCTCTCCCCGTCCCACGAATCAGGCGTCCATGATACGTTTCGGCGTCTTTTGGTCAACAGAGAACACAAGACCACGCGACGATCACGCGCGACATAGCAATTTCAATAAAAGTCAGATTTTCCGTTTCTATTTTCTACAATATACACTTGCATAATAAATTTAACTTAAAACTGACAACTTTATCTGTGTTAGATCAGTAACACAAGGATTCATATCGATGTGAAGTGCCTCCATTAGCCCCATCAAGGAAGGTTTTTTAACCCGTAATCACTGATTTTGCCTCTTTCGGCGGTAGCATTCAAAAATGCTAGGTACATAATAATGCAATGCGGAGGGGTGGCTTGTCGGATATAGTGTAATAAGTAAGCCTAACATACAAATTAATTTTTTAATTATTTGTGACTTACAGATTGATTAGCCTAAACAAATTTGTGTATGAGACTAAAAATAGACTAAAATTAGTCGTGGTATAGCAATGTATAACCAGCTGATCCAACTTATCATTATGACTGTTATGCTTCGGCATGTTGTTATTATTACTATTATAGTGAATGATGTAGTTTGGAGCGTGTAGCTTTAAAGTGAACAGTAGGGACTATATATATGTAAGTTACTTGTTATATGTAAGTACCTTGAAAATTGTCGTAGAATGATTCAGTCAAAACTAAGCCTGAAACTAGACTTCTCTCTATCTTGTTTTTTATAGTTTGTTTTGAATCACCGCTAGATAATCCTAATTTATACGAAGAAAGGTTCGTTTTACAAGATTCTTTACTCAAGTATTGTATGCGACCAAATACATATTTCAACTAAAACTAAAAAAGACATATTCACAAACTGTGAAATAATGCGAACAGAAAAAAAAATCCAACAATACAAATTCACTTTTACTAATACTGAATTCAGAAGGTCGTCGCAAACAATTATAAACCAGTTGCTAGAATTTCTTCACGCATATATTGTAGCGCGAAAAATGCACAATATATGATGGAATCATTTAACTTAAGTTAAAAAAAAAAGTAAAAGGCTGTAGCTAGGTTGTTCCCCGTCCGCCGATAGCACAGTTAACATTATTGACTCAATATTTCAACCTGGTGCATGTAGCAGCGGGATCGCGTGCCATACTACCCGAAGCTGCTGCTGAGGGCGTTAGCTAAAAGTACAAGCGAATACTCAGAACTGCCGTTAAAACAAGATAACGTCAAAAAGAAAAAATATTTTAGAATATAGGATATAAATAGAGCTTTTGGTTGTCGTGGGAAAATGGCGGGAAATCTCAGGCACAGAATACCTGCCGACGCCGGCAGAGGCCTGGGTATGTTGCGATCTAGTGATTGTAGGGTACCCCACCTTAAATAATTTTGACCAACCGATTTTCCCAGAGAAGGTTTAATTGTGTGAACAGTTTTTAAGAGGCTATGGGAATGGATATGAAACATTTGAAAGGTTTATATAAAGATAATGAACTCTGCTTGGCAAGCTGGATGTGAGAGTCACATTTAGCATCTTCTTAGCAAATACTTGACGGAAGACAAAGTTTTTCTTTTATTGAATTTTATTGTCGCCACACGACTAACGGTTTAGCCTTACGTTAATCTCGCTGATTCAGGACCACAAGCCAGAAGGTACCGGTTTTCGATAATGGGTATAATACCTTGAGTAAAGAACTGCGACCGTCAGTTTGAAAAGAATACCCTCAATTATCACCTCCGGCTGTCAAATAACGCAACACAGAACTCAGAGACTATGGCTGAATCAGTACCACGTAGAGCGGAATCAGGGAGCATGTCGCGAATGTGAGCCTAGCGACAACCGCGGTGTCCGTAAAGGGCCGCCAACTAATAAGTTCTCGCTCCAGATCGGTAATAGTTACACTATAAGCACGGTAGAGAACTGAAGAATGTCCTGAAAGGCGGCACCATTTACCAAAATCAAAAGAGATTGTATCTGATAACTTGTGATCACCCTAAGGTTTAATGTTCTCTCTTTTCAAAAAAAAATATTAAAGGGAAAACGTTCGACGATTTGCTTCTCGAGAGAAGCCTTCCTGCTCCAATCGAGTCGCGGATGCATACGCTAGCATTGTGTTTGTGAGCTAACGGTACGCAGCAACGAACCTAGACGACATCACTTGCTTGTGAATTCGCCAAGTCCACCTCCTCCAATAAAACGAAGCTTGACTACCTCCAAGATCGGTATTTAAGTTGCGGAAACCCGCAAACTCACTCCAACTGCATTGGTGGAGGGGAGCTTCTTTGTTATTGTAAAATAGTATAAGGAATTCATTTACAGGTGCCCGTCCGGGTCAACGAAGCCCATTTCCCAACCGACCAGGAGAGCAGTGGTCAATATCAGCTGGTTTATGTAATGAAGTAGTTAAGAGCGTGCTAAAGCAATTTTAAAGACACGAAGGATGCGAGGCAAGTCGCGGAATAATAACATCCAATGAATAAGCGTAACATAAATATAGTGGAGACATATAGTGTTATTTAATAATATCATTGTTCTTTGGAATAAAAATGAACGTGATTATATAAGGTAGTATTATATAAGTGGCTAGCAGGCTGATAACGAAGTTAACACCGATCTGGAAGCCCTACTTTGTTTACTATAGCTATTGAAAGAGACTCGCAATACCGGAATGGTGCAAAAATCAGGGCCGAAATAATTATAATAATTATTATAGTTTTTTTTTACTCTGATTCTTTGTTTCCTTAAACATATGCTGCACTTTGTTTGTTTGTTGCAAGATTCGCACGATTGGCCCAAACAGGACAGAATTTACGCCTAAGACGAAACACATGGACAAGTATGTCTCGGGGCCCCCATCCTATGATTTGTCTCCAAACGGGCTTCAGTGAACTAACTAACACGTATCATCTGTGTACCATATTTAAACGAAATAAATAACTTACCCTTAATTGTTAAGCTTCTGTTTTTTTTAACTATTTAGATGGTTTCCATAAGAAGTTGTTCGTAATTTCATATTTTTATATATTTACTTATAGCTTAATTGCCAGGACATGAAACTATCGTAAAGTTTTTTTATTATTTATTTCAATTTTTTAGGAATCTGAATCGACAACCAATTATATAAGTATAAGTGTTTGCTTAAAGTGGTAAGTAATTAAATACTTAAGAGATAAGCAAGTAGTTGATCTAATTAAGGATGCGACACCGAAATAATACAGAAGGAAGTTATCATTAATATAGTTCTTTCTTATAAAATGCAAATGTTTGTTTTTTTGCATCTGCAGCATGTAGTCTGTTTAATCGACTTAGTAACGAATTTAGTATGTAAGTCCTATAACATTTTGTCTATGATTGAACTACATTAACTTTTAAAAAAGTGCAGAAAGTTAAAAAATGAGGATTACAGTGATAAAGAACACGATCGTTTTATAGTCGTTAATAATAATCGTAGTATTTATTATCAAAATCACCTTCCAGATTCGGTCAGATTCAGTGTAGTAAAGGTTATTAAAATAATAGTGTACACTTTTTATCGGTATTCTAATTCAAATTGTTTCGAATTCGCTCGGCTTGTGCTAAACCGTAAATTTGCAAACCACAAAATTACTCTCGTTTTTGTACAATACCTTATCATGTTTTTATGTATGGTACACATTTACACTGTTTCTCCACTATACACACAATAGAATATATTACTTGACGTACGAAATAACCGCAACGAATATAACGGTAGCACACATTTAATTCCGGGTATGATTGACGGCAGTCGTCAAATCTATTAATAAAAGGCAATTTCTCATTATTTTGAGTTTTGTTTTTCTTTTGTTCCTGCTGTGCATTTATTGCGATTCAGAGCATCCTTTATTTATACACCTGATCAATTTAAGTTAGACACGTTTCCTTACTCTCCTTGAGGTTGCTCTCTTTTTACGTCAATAGAATTAGTTTGGGTTTTGCAGTACAGAGTGGCTTATTCGCAAAATACATCAAAAGGCGAGTCGGCTTTATTGGTGCCCAGTTCAGTGTTCAGTACTGCAAGACACGCTATCGCAGAAAGTGGAAAGAAGAACAAAGTAACAGACCCTAGTTACGCTAAACAAAAGTCGAAAGAGTTAGGAAGAAATGAAGGATGCTCTGTTAGGACAACCATAAGCTTATATTTAACGCAGGATTTGTTTAAATTGCAACTAAATTTTTCTCAACCAGTAGCTTTTTTTGTAACCACTGATCTGTGCCCCACAGAACCGTAGAACTTCTTTTAGGCCTTCTCCCACCCCCATTCTTGTCTTTTGAAACTAGTCTAATAATAGTATAATTCAGTTGATACTTTTTTTGTTAAAAGATATTTTTTACAACTATCCCTGCCCAGACAAATGAACATGATAAACCTTTAAAGAAAAATGGCGATGAATTGGTATTTTTTGCATTGCACGTTGCCTATTCTTTCCATTGATGGTTGCACTTCATATTGCAGCATTTGTAGAACGTTGTCATTGGCTCATCAGCACTGCGCGTTTGCATTTGACGGAAGAAGGCCCGCGGATGTTCACACCTGGGACAGGCCTCTTCCGTTGAATCAACATTAGCCCACGCCGCAGTCGACCCGAGAATGTCATCGATAGGTTTAAGTCGGGGGAAAGTTTGCTTGGAAATTTTTTGTCGAATATGATGAACGTATGGACACGTAGAACACATAAATTTGTAAGACGTCGAACCTTCTTCAGCCGACAACATATTCGCGCAACGGGGACAGAAGAGCAACATGACGGCGTACGCAGTAGGCGTTCGATGAAAAGTCTTACTAATACTTCAGCCACAAGACTTCACAAGACAGGACAATCTGTGTTAGTCTTTACAAATTAAGCTAGATATCGTCGTTCTCAAGGTAGCCTTATTCTCTAACATCGGAAATATGTATCTTCAAGAGTCGATTAAGGCAACAATGCATCTCTGTCCCTCCCTCGTTCTTTCTTCCATATGAAGCTGAATCTGAGGTTCAATTGTTTTCCTTGAAAGTCAGTCACGTCCTGTCTTGGCAGTCTCGTTTCCCATAAAGCGGTATCTGTAAAGCCCTATTGTTAGGAACTGCACCACAGGTCACAAACTAAAATTCAAATACTGAAAACAAACACTGCAAAAAATTGATTGCATACTGGTGCTGTTATATTCTGATGAGGACTACCTGAAGCTAGCCAACTTTGTGATAGATACGCTATTCTTCAAATTAAATATTCAGCGCCATTGATAAACGCTATTGCCATCGTACAGCGTAAAACTGACCCTGCTCCCTACAAGCACGTAGTTATAGCCATTCATGAATTAAAGATCAATAATTAATGTGTGTCTTGTTTAAAAACGCCCTGGCAACAATATGTTATCACACACACTTTAGCATGACAGCAGATGGGATTTTTTAAACCTTCGTAAGCCACCTGTACAGCCGTGTGCTACTGTACACGCAAACCGTTAGATTGTTTCCTATATAAATTTTTTCAAGAAGAATAGATTGTATTCTATCTAGTTGTAGTAGATATTCGCGCCTACATGAATGCCCAACAAAACTTTGTTCTCCTAATAAAAGGAGCAGGGGGAAGCTATTGGGGGGGGGGGGGGGGTAAGATCAGCAGCAACACTTATCAATCCCTCAACAGTGTTTAGCTCCAATTGTAGAAGTATGTTTTTTGCCACTCAGGAATGTAGTCGATGATTGGATTGAGGACGAGCCTAATGAATGGCAATGAGTCCGCTAAAGTCCTCAGAGTAGTCATCAGATGAGATTTTGTATACTGATCATAGAAGGGTGAGCGCAAAAGGTATAAGAGTAGCACCATTGTGCGACGAGACATCTC
Organism: Varroa jacobsoni; assembly: GCF_002532875.2. NCBI lineage: Eukaryota > Metazoa > Arthropoda > Arachnida > Mesostigmata > Varroidae > Varroa > Varroa jacobsoni. Next base: position 164,960 of record NW_019213197.1, on the reverse strand, counting down.
CAGTTGTTCGAGGTGTTGAAGGTTAGGTGCACGCAGTAGCTGTATGCTGCTGACGTCCATACTTAGAGCAATTGCCCAAGGGGCCCAAGACTTCAATCCAAACGACCTTATGGCGAAGAGATGAACCAAAGGTCGCATGATGTGCAGCACTTCACCAACAATTTGCGAACCATTCAGGTCGGATGGCACAAATGAATATTTCTGTTCCATACGCGACATTGGATCTTCCTTTTGTGTTTCACACCATCGTCGTTGGTTGATAGGTGGCGTGTTCTCCAAGCTGCGAACTTCACGGCCTGACTTAAGAATGAAAGTGGACTGAGCGCGCCTTTCAACTCGTTGCTGACGCAGTTTGTCTGCGTATTGCAAATCAGCTTTCCGGTTTAAAGGCGGTACCGCTTGCGACCGATTCATACCTTGTTTAAAACCGAAAAGTAGAACCAACTTAAGAACAGTCTTAATAAGCTGAATCAACCCTATTATTATCCATTTAGTAGGTTCGCCGCTCAGGGTACGTGCCGAAGTTTCGAAGAATACCTCTGAGTATTCGAACACCTGTAGCATTGCCCGAATCGTAGTCACGATTTGTGATGAGCTCACAGGTAATGCATAAGCACGTCTTAGAATAATGTCATTTGCCAGCATCAGGAGATTGGAGCCAGTTGAAAGAAACTCTGCTACGACATTTGAATATTGAAAGCGGTTTGTAATAAGAAAAGAAGCCCATTTAAGAGCGGACTCAATTTCCTGCATGAAGTTTGGATTGGCACAAACATATTCCACATACGAATTGGCCACACACTGTGGTCTTGATATTTTCATGATGCTGAAACTATTGTCTGACTGCAAAACTCGGACGGGCAGAAGACTTCGTAATGAGCTAAGTACTTTACGTGGCACTTGTGATTACACGCAGGAAGATCGGGTTAGTTTCCTCAACACTATTGCGCCCCTGGAGCGTACGTCTGGCAACGGTCTTCAGTTAATGCATACTACGAACACCAAGTCAATACGGTCAAGTGCAATGATAATTCAGTCTAGATTTGCCCATGCAGGCTAAGGCTCGGATATCCTTTTTTTGAGCCAGCAAACTTACATGTCAAATTTGCTATCACAGAAAATCTCGCCGCCAGCCAAAGGAAACTCAGGTGGTATTTACAGCAACATGGTAAACAGGTCCACGAGTTCCTGCAAAGGCCCGCTAAAATCGGAACAGCAGTATAAAGATTTTATATATTCGATGTAGCTCTCATCGAGTCAAACTGTTATCCCTGTTTTTATAATGGTAAGCTCCTCCTTGCTAACAAGAATTATTTATGTATTACAATGAAAAGAACTATTTCCCGGACAACTTCTGAAATTATACTGAATTAAAGTTTGGACTAATTCAAAACATTTGCTGCCCGCTAATTTAGCATGTCTGTGTCGTCTGCTTATTTAGTTTGGTAATCAAGAGAAGGACCTCGGAATAGATTCAGGTAAGTGGAGAAAGCCTTACAAAAGTAATGCTTTTTGGCCGACTTAGGACATAAACTAAAGAAATCAACCATTTTTTTTATCTAGTTTATGTAGAATATGGTGGTTCTTAGATTTGAAAGTATTGTCTCGCGCGGATTTCATTTATAGGGTCGCTACGGAGATAACACTACTAGATAGTCTCATGCGGCAGCATCGAAAATATCTGTCGTCATTATTTGGGTTATCGTACTTGATACTTGATAGAGACAGTGCTGATATATAGAGACGTTACTTTATTGGTAGAGTAAATCTTCAGAATTTTTTACAAGAGGCAACCAATTAAACCTGTCAAAAACAAACAGTTTGACACCCAAAGTGACTGTGACACTTAATTTGCGGTCAACATTCACAATAACCACTCAATAAACAGATACAAATTTATAAAGAAAGCTCCATATAATAGTACCAATCGACAACTAAGGTCCGATTTCTATTCCACCGAAGCATTAATTGCAACGACACATCTATAAATCGGTTGTTCAATAATAATTGCAGTAATACAATTTGTTCAAATGAAGCCACCATTGTAGTATCAAATATAAGCTTAGAGTTAAACAAGGTTTGTTTCTAAGACTGCATTTATTATCCACAGACACCAGTAGTGAGGTATAATACGGTACTTCTATCACTTGTTTCTACTAAAAAGAACAATTCTTAGTTCTGGTTTCAATCACTTGACGTGGCATCGAGCATTGCTACTGCTAAAAGCGACACAACAGTCGACAGTCCAAAGTGCGCTTTCATGTTTCCCGCGCAATTTCTTGAAATGCCTCGAGCTACTGTTATCGAACCTACACTAGTCTTATTGTATGTATTACTTCTGCAGGCCATCGTCTGTCCATCTCTGCATAAGAAATAGCACAAAATGCACGCATTTTGCCGTATCGGGTCAGCGCATCGTCAACTTGCAAGTCCTGCGGCAAGGAGTGTATCCACGCTTATCCTTGCTGAACATCAGGCTGGCAAATTGGCTCCAGCTACACTCAATGCTATCGCTGCTTCTCGGAAGATCGGCGGAGACGTTACCGTTCTAGTTGCCGGAAAGGTAACAGCTTAGATATACGTTTTTATCTTCAATTTATTTATAATTGTGTGGGCGCGCACGAGCTTATATGTCCAATTTTGATATATTTTATACGTTTAGAACAACATGCCGATGTTGCCAGCTGGCACTTAAACAGCTAACAATCTAGCTGAAGAAATCAGCGATCATTGGTGAATCACGCGATACAGGGCAATAGCGTAAAAAGATAGCTGGCGAGGTGGAAAACATTGAGCTCTGCAGTTTTTACCATAAAAACAAAGTCTTGAACACTATGAAGATAGTAATTACGTAAGGATATGTAGGCCTTATTATTAGCGACGTTATTATAAAATTAACTAATGGTTGCTGGAAACGGCGTGAAATGACACAGTTTTGCGCCTTTTATAGCCGCTCTTCCTACTAATTGGGAGCTCACCAATGGGCGTTTCAAAAAAATGTCAGGTCGAATCTTTCATTTATTTAAAGCAATAAGGCATGTTGATCTAATTACAACAGAATCAGACTTCTGCGTGAATAGTACTAGAATTAATAACTTAATATAGGATATCGGGCTTACAAAGTAGAAACGTGTCGTCATGGTTGCTGGATATACGTTTATGTTACGTTATGGTACGTTATGACAACTGGTGTGGCCCCCTACTTGATAATTTGTTTTACGATAAAATACCTAAAGCTTTCTTCTGAGTGCGATGACCCTATTTTTTATCATTTCATGATTCGGTTTACATAGAAAAGGTGGCTATATTTTCAAAAACCTATATATATATATATATATATATATATATATATATATATATATATATAGGCGTCTACATAAGGTTTTCTGCATACAAGCACTTGAAACGCTGAATCTTTGAGCATTTAAGTGCAGCGACAGCCAAAACCAAAATAATATAAGAACTGAAACTCGAATATAACTAGACGTTTCAATTTTTTTTTGTCATATAAAACGCCTAGAAAATCGTCATAACAGTCTAAAAATGAGAATTAAATCAATAAGCTCCTATTCAACAAAAACGCTGTGCTTGCTAAGTCTGCATTTCGCGGGTTTATTTTCAAACCAGGTCCACATGCTTACGAATATGAAGTAAGAACCTGTGTCTTTCCATTTATTGCAGGATGTCTCTGGCGTAGCTACTGAAGTAGGTAAAGCTGAGGGTGTTAAAAAACTCTTAGTGGCTGACGATGCATCACTTGAAGGCCTGTTGCCAGAGCGCGTGGCGCCTGTCATCCTAGCGTCTCAAAAGCAATTTAATTTTACACACATAATAGGTCCTTCGACAGCGTTCGCTAAAAACGTGCTGCCGCGCGTTGCAGCAAAGCTGGACGTGTCGCCCATCTCGGATGTTCTGGATATTAAATCAGAGGACACCTTTGTACGGCCTATCTATGCCGGTAATGCGATTCAGACGCTACAGGCGGCTGATTCCGTGAAAATTCTCACGGTGCGAGCATCGTCATTTGATGCTGTCAGCATGGGAGGCAACAGCGTGCCCGAAGTTGCTCCTAAGGCTGAAAGTGTAAAGGAAGACATTTCAACGTATGTCAAATCCGAGATCAGCAAATCAGAGCGGCCAGAATTGTCGTCGGCTAAGAAGGTCATTTCAGGAGGCCGAGGTATGAAGTCAGGTGACAACTTCAAAATGCTCTATGATCTCGCTGATAAAATTGGAGCTGCTGTCGGAGCGTCTCGCGCTGCTGTGGATGCAGGTTTCGTTCCAAATGACCTACAGGTTGGCCAGACCGGAAAAATTGTTGCGCCTGAACTTTATGTGGCTATCGGAATTTCCGGAGCTATTCAGCATCTGGCTGGTATGTGTAATAGATAGCCTTAAGTTAATACTATTAAGCCAAATGTCTGTGTCATCTGGGGCAAGTCAATAAACTAAATAATTCAGCATATTAGATTAAATCAGTATATTAGGGTGTCAGAACCTAGTTAATTGTAGTCATCCTTATATTACTAAATTGCAGAAACGTGACTGTTTTTTTTTTATAGGCATGAAAGACTCAAAAACGATTGTCGCGATTAACAAGGATCCTGAGGCTCCTATCTTCCAAGTGGCAGACATTGGACTAGTGGCGGACCTCTTTAAGGCTGTGCCTGAGATGCTAGAAAAGATCGACGGATATAAGTCAAAATAGATTCGGTTGTTTAGGCTACTTTTGGAATATGGAACTCTACAGATGTAATATTAACTAGTTTACAAAGAAGTTATACTGGACATTTTCAAAGAGCCGTCAAGGTTAATTACTATATTTTACGACAATTTTCGGGCAGTCCGGTGTTCACTGAACGAACACGAGTACGTACCTGAGCGAATATCTCTAATTAGTCATAAGTTGAATGTCTTTCAACTGCCAGAACCTATTCAATCAACGAAACTTTGTGAATCAAACAGATGGTCGGTAGGACCATCTATTTGATTCACAAAGTAGGAAAAAGTAGGCTATTTTACATGAAAGATGGTCCTATGATTTTTATGAATAATAATAAAGCAATAATTGTAGTAATGTGGTATTTACATTTTTACGTACGCCGTTGAGTATGAGAATATTGCTGCACTTAACGGTTTGAATAGCGGCACCAAATAGAAATCTTAACATTAATTAGACACGTGTATGCACATAAAGGTGCACACAATCATACCAAACATTTTACATAACGAGACCCGGCGGAGTTATTGCCGTCGCTCAACATGCTTAGTATATCCAGGTGGTTCTAATCAGATCGGCAGAAACTACGTTGGCTTTTTTACTGACTATTCGTCCTCACTGAGCTATTACTTTCCTGGGCCCTTTGAAAACAATTTATTCAAAGCTTATTTTTGTGGGTTTTGCAAGCGTCACTGCTAAGATTCCCTTTAATTGTTTAAAAACGCCCAACTAAAAGTGGCAGCATTTCCAAATAAGCTAGATCATGACTTTTTTACTATTGCATTGTTAACCTAAACTTGAAAACATTCACTGGAAATCTAAATTCTCAATCGCTCCAAGCTACTGTCCTTTAGAAATAAGAAATACTGCATCTACATATGATAGCCCCGCTCAACAGCAGTTTCCGGTATGCTGCGCTCCCGCATGGTAGTGCTTCAGATACATGCTTTTTTTTTAGGATAGTTTTTTTTCGTCAGGCCAAGCTTACGCACTCCCGTGATTGCTTAGTGGGTAAAGTAGTCACCTGCTAATATTACGACACGTGGTAGTTTTAGTTCGAATCCGAAGGTCAGCCGTCTGATGGAATGCCCAATAAAGGCTTCCGACCCAGTGAAGGTGCTGAACGTGAAACTCGAAACATTCATACCAAACGTACGCGCATTAATGAAAATTGTTAAAGCTATCTGCAAGACATGCAGTACAGCTAATCCATAAAATTTAAACCAGAAAAAATTTTTTTTAAAAAGTTTGTGTTAGTGCACCAGGAAAGAGCAGAATTTTTCATTGGGTGCTTAAAGAATTATTAGTACTACCTCAAGCACATCTTTGCGATTTCTGTAGCTTTTCTTTCGTATTTTGAATGCCTTCTACAAAACGAGTCAGTTATTGGAAGCCAACTCCACTGACTTCTAAAGTTGATGTAACGTAGCAATTAATTATTAGAAAGAAAATTTATATTAGCAGAAAGGCGTGGGCCGGCGCTTTGCCAGCGCCAAGCACCTAAAATGTAGTCACATCAAACGCATTTGAAACTGTTCGAGGCAGATACGCTGACGCAATATTCTTGAAATACGTCGAAAATATTCTCTAGTTATTTTAAGATGGTGGTATGAAGGTAGTGATGATACAGGTGTTAACAATCACGATTCCTTCGATTCCTCTAAAAACTAGGTTTATATGCTTAACTTTGTTCTTTATATTTAATACTGCGCATAGCTTAAGTGTATTTGACTATGTTTGTTAGTCAAACTTTTATGGGGACCACTTGATGCCTCATTTTGATTATTCAGAAAATCGCGACATGGCATCCAGCATTGCCCCACTTTTCAGTGTGAAAACGTAAACTTAGGAAAACTTAGCATGAGGTTGTTTGAACTCATCTAATCGCGAGCGCTTGGTTGGTACCAAGATTGGCCCCCTACATGAACTCACTTTTAAAAAATAATATCATTCTATCAGGAGAATAAAGATTCGTCCAAAAAACTAGCACACGTCACAGCTTTAGCAAATAACAAGCAAACCCCTTCCCTAAAAAAAGCAATTTCAAATATAGGTATCATATCAGACAGACACCACCAATGCTAATAATCATAGTGTGTAGATATATACAGGATGGCGCAAAAGTCATTTGATAGATATAAACATATATCAGACATGTGTATGTACTATACTAGGCTGAAACCAAATTTCATTTTCTTTCACCTAACAAAAAACGAGGTGCTTTACCCGAACCAACCTATCATGTATCGGCCGACAGATTCCACAGTCCTCTCCCAGCTCTCAAGAAATTTGTTTATCTCGAAAAATTTTTGGATTTAGTATAAAAGAACTCGATAAAGGTGTCTTAAAACCTTCATCATTGTGAATTTTGTATCCCAGTGACGTCTAAAGCCAATACCCTTGAAACTCTATATGAATTCCGTCTACTGCTTAAGGACTCAAAGAGTAGACAGAAAAATTTTAAACGGACTGAGGCGAAACAATCAAGAAAAAGTAAGAGTACTCTTGCCGAATGGCGACGTAAAAGGGACAAATGAAGAACAGATCTAAATTATTGACGTTCCAACCTAATATTTCGCATACCTGTTAACTGAAAACTCTTTATAATAGGTTGAAATTAATATCTTTGTTAATTTCTGTCGTAATTACTGTCAACTCTTGGATGATTTGATGTCTTTGGATGGCAATGAAAAACAAAAAAACATTCATATTTTGAACTAAAAAGTTTACATTTATTTTAAGAAAATACTTTCTGGTAGACAAAACTTATGGTTTCACGATTGTTTAGAAGTTGCTATAGTTAGGTCATAAGAACATACATATTTTTTTCTTTATGATTCTAATACCAGAAAGTTCGGTGTGGTACACGGTCATCCTGGATGCCATGCTGTTCCATGATGTCCATCTCGAACGTAGCTAACTTCGGAACAAATGTAATTTTTTCTAGTTCAGTAGCGGATGTGTCCTTTGCCTTGTCCACGTAGGTAGCCCTGCTTTTGTAGTCTATAGTCTCGTATGCTGTTAACGGAATGGGAATAATGCGACCCGTTCGTACGGAAACTCGCACTCTCTCACCGGATTCCGTGTACCTCCATTCCACATCTGTAGCTTTCTCATCGACAGGATCTACCAGTTTAACCTGCGAAATATAACAATTATTTTACACACTAAAAATCCTAGAGATAGCTGCTTCCTAATCTAAACATTCCATAGAAATTAAATGAATATGCTAAAATGGTTTCGAGTTCCACGTCCGGCAATCCTGTTAAGCATTGCTTCGAGTATATAAATAAACATGCTATAAAGCATTCGTTTCTGCTACGAGAAAGTTTCACCTTTGTAGTGTGCATATGAGCCACTGCAGAGTCTCGGTGTTGATCTAATTTTCGTGCATCTTACCTCGTAAACGTAAAATGCTAAACATTGTGTTAACTGACTTACTATGATATCATATGTAGATCACAACATAGCTAAATAAAATCGATAAAAAATTATTCGAAACCTGCGAAACTATGCCTTAATCGGTGTTTTATTCAAACACAGAATATATATATATATATATATACTCTATAACAACTTTTTTTCTTATAAATAGGAGCATCTGGTAACGTAGCAAAGGACAGATGTCGCGAGTAAACATAAACGCCGCAAAAGCTAGTACAGATGAAATACGGCTCCATTAACATGTTTTATGTCATGTTTAGCATTAAATTAAAGACTAGTCGCATATATACCAATCCTTCACATCACATCTCTTTGACAACAAAACGCACTGTTTCCTGTTATCAGGCGATAAAACCTAATCTTTTTTGTTCAATATAAATTTTATTAATATTCTTTCTCAGGAATCATTAATATGATTTGGGTCATAATCCATCAGAAAGTAAATGTTAGGACTGCACTAGATAGAAACAGTTCTCATTTCACAAGTTTGGTTCTCGTTGGTAAAGGAACTTACCCGAGAGAGGGATTCACCAATAGTATCATACTTTCTACTCAAAAGGGGAGAATCGCATATTTTAAACGAAAAATTGAAAATGCCATCTAGCTGTTTCAATGCTAGTATATTCATTAAGTTGAAACCAGTTATTATAAAAAGTAAACTACAACGTGACATCAGAAGAAATTGTCTCAGATCAGCCATCAAACTTGGTTTACGAACTACTTCATTTATATTTACTTTATAAGTTTCACTGATCCTCATTATTATTACCTGGGTTCCCATAAGAAGGGGTAACTCCTCTCTTCTGTACTGTACTTTACCCATCCCTCGAGGCTCCTCTTTCAATTCTGTGTTTAAACCTTCAACCGTCACCCAGTTGCGCTCAGGCACAATATAATTGACCGTGCCCTGTGGAAATAATGCCACCAATAGCAGTAAAGCCATGAATATGAAGGCAGTATCACTTATTTCACTTTAGGTCACGTTAGCTATAATTTGCAGTAAGGTCAAGGATACCATTGATATGAGTAGCACTAAACTAGGATTTCTATGTCATTGTTGCATCGGTATTGCTATCCATAGTTTATTGGCACAGTTATCTAAATGACAAATATAAATATGTAATCTGAAATTAACCTATAAGTCCGATTTGTACTTCGTTTCGTTTTTTTTGTTTTTATCATACGTCGTAATCAGAACGAGTTAAAAAACTTGTCAGCCTAAGGAATGAGAACGAAATGAAACAGGATATAACAATGGCAATAAAACGAGGTCTATTGTATTTAACTGGCTTGATTAAAATGATTCCACGAACCTGCTTGCCCTTATCATCACCGACCATCACTTCTACTCGGTCTCCTCGGAAAAATGTGCGTTTCATCACTTGAACGGGGATGGGCCGGGCAGCTACGCCAGGTGGATTATCAGTCATGAACTCATTTGTCCACGGTCGATTCATCGTGTATCGAAAAGCCCACCATGGTTTTTGAACCACCTATCGAACGCAAGATGAACAAGATTCATGACAAGGTTTATATAATCAGCATCTGAATTCGATTTGAATCGAAATATAATCGATTTCACAGTCGTATTACAAATGGAACAAAGCACAAAAAACATATGAATCGTTGTGATATACTTTAACGATAGGTACAAAAGTATAATTTCTTAAATTTCCAGAATCAATTGCCCTAAGCCTTTACAATGTACTTTGGATTGTGCAACTTAAATAAAAAAATCTTACAACCATTACGTTCAATACTATTTAAACTTTGGTTTAATTTCACTCATTTCAAGGATAATAATGAATAGATAGAGAACAATTCAACAGACTGTAGATACGTACATATGTCATCCTAATGGGTCTCGTCAGCTCAAAGGTAATCTGCATCTATATTATGCTTCTTTTAGTTAGTTTTTGTTAGTTAAACCTATGACTTATACTTATTCGGTTAATAGACTTTACTTAGGCTCTATAACAAGAACACTTGTGCTGGTCATTGGAAATAAGTAATAAAGCAAATAACTTTAAGCTAAGTCGGCCTAATTGTAATTTATACTTTATTTCGAAAAGGGCAGGTTGAATATCTATCATAAATGATAAGAATACTGTAAATAATAGTTATTTCCAAATGAAGAGTAAATCTAAAAGTAATATTTGAACAAACACTAGAGAGATTAGATGTTCACATAAGACATTTTTATGGAAAAAGAAAACTCCGTATAATACCAGACTCAGCGAACTACATAAAGGATTAGCCATTTTCAAACAGCTTATTTTTTTTAGATTTACCGCTCTCCTGAACTGGCGTCCATTCGGGGTGCGCCATTCCACCTGTGCCATAGCCCTTTTCACATAACTTTTTGGTAGGTTTGCATAGTCTTTCGGCAACTTTGATGCAGTCAAAAGAATGTGTGAAAGGCGCATCTCTTTAAAGAGCTGACCGCTTTCGTCTGAAAAAGTTCGTAACAAGAATTGAATACATTCACATCAGTCAACGAACCAAGTCATATAAGATGAGTGGTCGTTATTGTAAGAGGACGGCAATTCTACGATAGTCTAATTTAGCGATATACGTTGAACGTAGTGGTCATGATTTGTTGGATAAGAGGCCATTAACCGAGTAGAAGCATTTAAGCGCGCAGTGCTAATACATTCTCAATAGAATGAATAGTCTACATCACAACAGCAGCAGTGTTATTCAATTATTGATACCGTTCATCATAAATTTTATCCTAGCTTGAATAATGTAGCTTTTTAACATCACAACAGATCAAATAAAATGAACCCACAAAGTTATTTTGTGTATAAAGTACCACTCTTCAGCGCACCGGACCTTAGATCATGCGAAACATAACAATTGTTGGTATTGATAAACCGTAGCAGACGATCAAATTTCGTGTACGCACTGGCTCTACGACTAAGAAGGTTTTTAGCGAAATTGTGAGTAATTAGATAGAGATAGCAGTCGAGAGGTAAATGTCAGTACGATTTGTTTTATATAAGGGTAACTTCTGTAGTTCTCTTTAATATCTAAAACGAATTTTCGTAAGAGTCGTACTCTTTTCGCATATTAACTACGAGTCTTTTACAGTTTGCGTGGCCTTTTTCAATGTAGGTAGAGCACTATGAAGAAAATTATTTCAGGAGAGCTGCTCTTTCCGTGAAGACATTATAATGGCAGTACAGATAATTCACCGAATCTCTTTTCATTGAATGGGGTCAACGTTTAATTTTTCTTTCTAAGTCTGTGTTCATTGGAAAATAAGCTATCTACGCAGAATCAACTGTGCTGCCTGTTTGAAGAGTCTTTGTCTGGCCAGCTGATCAGCTGATTTTGCTTAGCCGGGTTCACAATGGGAACGAATATGACTGATAATCGAAACAGCACATACGAGATGACTGTATGGAATATACTTACATCGTACTACATATGAGAACAGTCTTTTATGTAGTCCTATTGGGTGCACTGGTTGTTAGTCATTCTCGTTTTAGATACAGGCTTCTTGATATTACAGATTTGGAAATGGTGAAGGAGATCGATATCGCCGTTTTGATAGGTTCTTAAGTTGCAATTAAAGTTTTAAGTTTTATCCCACCAGATGTAGGTGAAAAGAAACATTACTCAGATCTGGTAACACGGACGTGGTTCTTATGCAGTTGCATGTGATATTTGTGACTATTTAAACTACAGAATCCAGGCCAGGCCAAGTGGCAGGATGGCTTGGAGATGCCACGGAAAATCGAACGAAGAACTCGTCGACAACTTGTACAGTATGTACAGTATAATTTTCTTGATGAACATGAGTAGTACATTTCGCATAGCGCGGAAATGTGTTGCTTCATGCACATTAACTTTAGTTAAAGTTATTCTTTCATTATTGTGACAATATACAGTCGTTTACGCAAAAAACTATGAAAAGATATAAACAGACTTAAATTCGAAGTCGACTTAATTGTAGTGAGTACATAAGTCGATCATGATCAGTCGAAAAGAAGTGATTTTTAAGAGTATTAAAAAAGAACATTCGCATGGTATGCATATTATCATTATTAGATTTAGTTCTGTTTTGAGCCTTTGATGGTATATTCGAAGGTCTCATTTTTAAGAGCATTTAATTTAACACATATGCTCTAAACGTCATATTTGTACAATTCTCGTGATAGAGTGGTTCGTTGATCATTAATGTGTTTTTCTTTGTCCTGAAGAAAACCAGGTCGTTACAACAGCCCGAGTGGCCGATGTCATGAAACGAGTGGATCGCGGAGACTTCTGCGTGAATACCGGAACTTCATACGATGATGCCCCCCAGAGCATTGGATATGCTGTCACAATTAGCGCACCGCATATGGTTTGAAATATTCAAGTATTACAGTTGGCCATGAAAGGTTCAAACCTTCAGTGTCAATACACGTGTCACAAACAAAGTACTTCTCCAAAATTAATCCAAACCGAAGTATTTCCCAAAAAATAACCCATTTATACCCGTAAAATATTCAAATTCAACATGCTGTAGAAAATAGCCTTTATTGAGAGGTGTTGATGCTAGGAGGTCTCAGACCAGAACCAGACAACGCCTTTCTTTTGAATTAGGGCAATATACAGGCCGTAACGTGTACGCAATATTTGCAATTGGTGTTACCTAATAGTTAGCTTGTTCTAATTATTAGCCGGTATTATTGCTGTGCGCCATATGGACGCATATGCAGTGATAAAATAATTGTGTAGCTCTTTTTTTTTTGTTTTGTTCGCATTTGAGTAGCTTGTGTATATTACGGTAACGATAACGGGTAACTGTGAAGGGTGACATCTATTACACAACAATTGTTATGATAAAATGTACATTCCAGCATGCGTATGCTTTGGAAGCGCTCGCGGACAAGTTGGTTGAAGGATCTCGGGCCCTCGATGTTGGTTCAGGTTCAGGCTACTTGACGACGTGCATGGCCATTATGGTAGGCCCTAGTGGACGGGCCGTTGGCATCGATCATATACCAGAACTTGTGGAAATGTCGATTAGAAATGTGAAAAAAAACAACAGCAAATTGTTGGATTCATGCCAACTCAAACTGATCGGTAGGTAATTTAGAGTTATCGACTAATTATTTTTCATTTGACTGAAATTGGTTTAATATGAAAAACTATTTTCTGTTCTACTCCAAAATGATGTTTTTTGACTTGCAGTTGGCGATGGCAGAAAGGGCTACGCGGAAGATGCCCCATACGACATCATACATGTCGGAGCAGCAGCAGATACACTTCCAACAGAACTCATTGATCAACTAAAACCCGGCGGACGCCTGGTAAGACATACCCGCCCCCTCCCTCCTATGTATGATCTTGTCTATTTGTACTTCAGTTGCGACCACACTCTAGTATCGGTATGTGGTGTTTCTAAATTTTTGACGAACGTGCACTAGATCATAGAGACACTGTATATTATTTTGTGCACGGTCGATCCGTCGGCTTAAAAGACTGACTAAGTTAGAAATCTGTAATGAAGCACCATCTTTCACAGTCATGTATGGTGACAAAAAAAATCGACCCGCCATTTTTTCTTAAGCTTTAACTAACCTATATAACAAAAAACATACTATAAATAATCATAAATTTATTGGAATATTTCAGGAAGGGTATGTGTTATCTTTCTGTGTACAAGTTTAATTTGTTTCGTTTTTCAGGTTTGCCCCGTTGGGGGTGAGTATGACCATCAGGAGCTTTTGCAGATCGACAAGAATGCCGACGGGAGTCTTGTAAAGAGGTCGTTAATGGGTGTGAGATACGTCCCTCTAACAGACAAAGAGAAGCAGTGGCCAGGACGAATCAGTTAGGTGACTGCTATGACAACTGCTATCAATTTTGACATAAATTAGGCGACATGAACCAGATAAAAAGATACTGGACATCTAAAAAAATATATGTTAGCTATGATATGATTGCTAAAAACAATAGTGTTTAATGTTATAAGAGCGCATGTTCAATACATCGTGTCATAGTGATCCTTTGGAAAATCGCGATATATACAGCCGGGAGATTAGACCCCTGGAAATTCGACTGTACTTGAGTTGGGCGTTTTTCGGTTCAGCTCAGTGCACCTCTCCAAGCTGTGAAATATGTTGAATACGATGCGTTTAAAGCAATTATGCTTGGAATGCAAGAAAGGTCGAAATTGGTAAATTGAGTTCCTAACTTGCGACGTGTCACTACTTTTTCTGGTTGTAGAGACTTGAGCGGTTCTATCGTTTACTAAAAGAATGAATAGCGGTCCAGCTTCATCTGGTAGTGGTAGTGGCGGTACATCTTGTCAATTTTGATATGTTAGATGTTAATTTCTGTGGAGAATTTCCATTAGTAAACATATGCAGTGTTGCAGTTAACAATTTAACCTTAATTACATTAGGGAAACAGGAGTAAGTAGGGACATTTTTTGACCAGTTGATGCATACTTGCGACATGCGATACATTTGTAAAAAGAATCTGTATACCGTTTTAAAATGAATAGAATTCGCGAATTTGAAGGGGTAAAATATCGACCTTGCCTAAATTTTATGTATTTGTTAGGTGTGCATTAGTCCTTAAGAATAATAATGATAGCTACTACTGAATGACTTTTATTCGGAGATACAGATGACGTTGCAGCCACTTTTTTTTTGTCTTTAATATGCGCTGACCAATACACATTGGTAATGCTTTCAAACGTTGCATCAGGCCTCTTAGATCTACAATACATTTAGTCTTTTGTTCAGAATTGATGAACACAGCCACAATGGTAGGTTAGCTTGTGCTGCGTTCCTTGATGACGCGTAGAGACCGATCATTTCAGTTCGCGCGCTGCTTCGGAAACAACGGATCCGGGCGAGGCAGAAAACACCGAACGATTAGCAACACAGTGTCAAGATGCTGACTTTCTACCGTGTTTAGGCGTTTAGGTAGGCTGCATTATTGTGTGTTCATGAATCTGGTGTCGTGTATAGGCTAATAGATGTAGATTAGCAGATAGACCCTTTGTTTATCCGACGTAGCCTGTACGTAATGATAGTATGCAATATATGTCGTCGTAGCCTGTACGTAATGATAGTGTGCAATATATCTCGTTAATCTGTCCAAATCTATTGGCAGATGCCGAAGGCAAGTTAACTGGTGATACCTACGATGTGCACATACATTATCTTGTACATTACTAATTGCACCTAATAATCTGAAGCACTGAACACGTATATAAAGATTGTTAAGGTTGCCACTTGAAAAAACGGCATTATAAATTACTAACGTGAAAGAAGTAGGTACAGACGTTATGTCAGTTAGTCGATGCAAAAATGCAGCTTTGAAAGTAAATATAAATATTATAGCTATGTATTAAATAAACAAGATACGAGCGCTGAAACGTTCTTTAGAAGAGAGTTTTCAGTCGAGACTACTGCTCGAAGAAAATTTGTTCAGTCACTACACGTAATGACTGAACAAATGAAGTTACGTGTAACTTCATTGCAGTAGGCGTAGTTGAATTTTCCTTAAGCAATCAGATATAAACGAACGCTCTATTTACCAGTAGACTCTTTTCGAAAAACGTGGTACTGCAGATTTGACAGTAGTTTTTTTTGGAAAAACTGAATGGTAAACATTTCACTTGTTGTTGAAGAAATGAATTACGAAAATCTGTCTATTTTACTGTAAGGAGTAATGACGTTTGCAATTGGCGGAGTTAATTTTTGATATGTGAGTTATTGCAGCGCAAGTGAGGTAGAGTGCTACACTCTACTTTTAATAGGTTTGGTGTCTACCTGCTGCCTGCTTGTCTTAAGTTACATAAGAAAGAATAAAGTGGAAATAAAGTCATACCATATTTATTTATGATAATATGCATGTATATAATTAATTGATTTAGGCGAATTAAAAATATAAGCATGCCTGTATTTATCTGTGCGGGTTCATATGCTATATGTACATAGATATCCTCCTTGTACTTCGCCGATTACTTACAGCAACCTCCCAAATCCGTTATTGGCTTATTGTCTGTCTGATTCCTTTTAACAGATGCGAATCGTTGTCTTGCCTTGCAGGATGAGATATCCTTGATCCTGCAGTTCTTTCATGACATCTTCAAATAGCTCTCTGGTTATCTGATATTGCCCATTCTCCTTAAACTCCTGAAGAATCTTGTTGTAGTTATGGGTTTGAGCACTTTTGGCTTCAAGATGTTTTTTGAGTGCGTTAGCAATTTCAATCTTACGCTGGCGGCCAGCAACCGACATACCGGTTGAAATAATGCCGACGTCAATTTTGCCTGTGGATGGATCTACAGCGGATTGTTTAAGGGCCTCTCGGTGTAACCGCTTAGCTTCTTCTACGTCCTCAGGTTGGACGGAATTAGCAAGTCGTACCTTAGCATGAGCCTCTGCGAGTCTAATAAGACTTTCGAGCTGACGAGGATAGGCAGAAACTTGACCTTTACGATTGCCGATTCGACGCATGTCGACATAGGCGTCAATTAGCATTTGCCCGGCTTCTTCGCTAATCTTTGGATGGCAGGTAGCTTTAGCGTATGCAATGTACTCTTTGAGAATATCCATTTCCATCTGGGTCTCTTGACTTTGCTCAGGTGTTTTATGGTAAAGAGAAACAAGGTGACGTGCAAGGCGCCGATCGAAGGCCGGATCTTGGGGGTCTAGCATGAGGAAGATTAGGTCAAACCTCGACAATAGTGTCGGTGGAAGTTGGATGTTTTCAATGATAGTCTTATTCTTGGCCCATTGCGAGTCAACGGGGTTGGCAGCGGCTAAAATAGACGTACGCGCATTAAGCTGACAAATAATTCCTGCTTTAGCTATTGAAAGTGTCTGCTGCTCCATAACTTCGTGCAGGATGGATCGTGTGGTATCATTCATCTTGTCGAACTCATCAATACAGCATATGCCATTGTCTGACAAAACCAACGCGCCCGTTTGTAAAATCATCTGCCGTGTCTCGGGATCCTTAGTCACATAAGCTGTGAGACCGACAGCGCTCGATCCCTTACCCGACGTATACTGACCCCTTGGCACTAAATGGTGGACATATTGCAGTAGTTGAGATTTTGACGTTCCCGGGTCTCCGCAAAGGAGGATGTTGATTTCGGAGCGAAAGTTTGCTTTACCTTCACCAGAAAAGTTCTTTTTCGTGCCTCCAAGTAGTTGTAGTAACAATCCTTTTTTGATGTCTTCGTTCTCGTAGATCCCTGGCGCAATTGCCCGTGCCAACCTATCATAAATATCTGGTTTCGTCGACAATTCTTTCAGCGTAGCTATACGATCCTCGGCAAGACGAATATTACCCTCTTGTGCTTCGTCATGGAGACGTTTATTGTCGAGTCTTCTAAAATGAATAACATCGATATGTGTTCTGTATACGGATCGTACGGATCGCTGCTTAGGGTTGGGTCTAACTGGTACGGCGCGGTAGATTCCTGTTACAGTAACACGATCGCCAGGCTGTACCGAGTCGACGAGATCACCATGCGCATACAAACACACAGTGTGAGGGGTTTGTCCGGCGGGCATGTCGGCTGGATCTTCCTGCAGCTTAATCATTTGCTTGTCAATAAAGGCACACCTGTTGTGCACCAGAGAAAAGCTGTACTTTGTCGAGCAGTGGCGACATGTAGTTGGTTCTTGAATACTGCCACGCACGATGTGCACGCTTTCGGTAAACGAGCATAGCGTGCATTTGAAGAAAGCTTGACGCATTTCGGGAATGATATTCGACGCCCGGATGGTCATCCCAGCGATGGTTACTAATTGGTCGATGTCTTCGGGGTTCAGTGAACGCATACATTTCGTAATTTCACCGTTGTAGGGACGGACCTATTTGTCAATTAAAGTAAAATAAATAACAAAATAGCACAACCAACGTGAGTGATTAGCCAAGTCTTTAGAATTTTTATCTGCGTTTCTGCACAAGCTATCACTGTTTAAATTAGAAGATTTTATTTTATTGTTGTTTTAGCTTAATTCGATGTGACGTTTGGACAGTAGCTTATATTTAATGATAGGTACTCTAACCAACGGAAGCTAATGCGTACCCTTTGATTAGGATGATTGCGATATTTAATAACATAATCTTTACCCTTTTACACTACGCCATACCTGCACGACATCGACATTATTATCAGGGAATTTTTCGTTGAAAAGCTCAGACAAGGCCATGTCCATCGTTGGTAGCATATCCTGGGGATAACACTTTAATTGGCGAGCCAGATCCGGTTCAGCCTTCGCCAAATGAGCGCAATTCACATGTAGATATTGCTCCTGAAAACAATAAATAATTCATTTTAAAGATTCTTCTGTTTTCCTTTTTTTATTTTTCTTTACTGTGATCGTTTCAACAGCGATTATGATATTTTTTAATAACTTAAAGCCAGATTCTGGGAAGTGTAGCTAAAAAACCTTTTTTTTGTTTTTTTGTATACGTGTCATAACCGAGTGTGTGTATGTGTTCGTTAAACATGTCACTAGGCTTGACGACGAAATCTTCAATTGTAGCGCTACCGTATGTTGTTGGTTTAACAAGGGACAGAATTCGAAACGGTCGTACATGGAAATGTTGTGCAATACAGGTACTCCATTCATGAAAAATGCCTATAGCCATTTAAGTGGAAAACTCTTTCGCGAATAAGCCAAAAGGAACTTTTTACATAAATAATGTTTGCATCTAATTTCTTTAACACGATCGATATGGTTAAGCGTGCATAGATTTAGGCGTAACAGAAATGGGATGTCTCGTTGTCGTACCTCGAGCACATGCAACTCCTCCAGCTTTTGTAAATAATACGGCTTCGTTGGGTCGATACCTTCAGATTGTTCATCCCTGTCTAAATTCTCCTCAACGAAGGTGAGCAGGAAGTTGCGGAACTTTGCTTTGCAAACAGGAACACAGACGTCGGTGCCCCATACAACGATCTGGGGCCCTGCCTCGGAAGAGGAGGCGGCGTCAGCTTCCATTTGGTCGGCACGAACGTCTGAGCTTGGTGCAGCAGCTCCTATCTCAACCTGACGCAAATAGCGATCATTATGTAGATCACTACGCTGGCGAATTTGGCCTGCCAGTAGACATCAAAAAGGAATTGAGCTATTTTTCGCAGATCAATGCAATAGAATAATTTAGAAGCAGGTGTGTTCTATACAACATTCTTTTCCATTATAAGTGTTGTTAACTAGATCAAAGGAAAGCGAAAACAAAACAGCCCTTTCAAGATGCTAAACGTCTTTAAAGATACATCATGGGTTATTATTAGCGATTTTCGAATCATTACTATAATTTAGCTGTTCTATGAAAGTGTGACAAGTAACATAGGTCATCTGACTAACCTCTCTGACTCGACGAACCGGCAGGAGTGAGTGCCGAACTTGGTGTGCCATAATTCAGGGGTGAACTGAGGTCGAGGTCAGTGAAAATGCCATGTCTCACGAAAGGCGATGACGGTGGGATGACATTTGGCGACAGCGGATGCGCCAGCTCAGAGGAGGCCGCCTCAGACAATCCAGACGCCCCCGACGAAGGCGGTGCTTGCGCGTCTAACCGTCTTCGAGACGGAGTTCCTCGTGACGGAGTACCCCGCTGTCGAGAAGGTCCTGGAGATCGAGTCGAAGCTGCAAGAACACAGTAGTATAATCGTCACCAAATCGTATGGGCGATTACCGTTGTACCTAGGGCGGCATGTTTCATTGAGGAAGATACTTCATTATAGCTGCTTTAGAAAATTTCAGTTATTCTGGGAGATGCACTCGTAAAAGATGACATTTATACATTCATTAACAGCCAAATATTCGTATATAAAAGTAACTTAAAATGATCACAAATATCGGCCAATAAACACCCTTCAAAACTTTTTTCTTTTTTCGTTTAACCTTTTTTTTCTATTAACGAAACCGGTCTTGCATTTAGATTTGCCATCACAATTGCATAAGGTGTTTTCCACAGATATCAATTATTTTCTTCCAAAGGTAGACGCAATACATCTACTTACCCATAAAGATGTAACTGAACCAATACACCCGTAAACTTGAAATGGTCTACTAAGTAAACTAAGTGAACATCGTTGATATTGTAACAAACTACGACCCACCAAATTTTATGGTAGAAAAATCATTGAAATCCACTTACGGGTGCGAGGACCGCCCTGGCGTCCCTGTGATGACCTGGGAGACGACATAACTGCAAAGAAATAACGAATCACATACTTAGCAGGCGAAATACAGACTTCTATTCTTTATATGGATAATTAAAAGAGATGCAGCTTCTAAAGTGAGCTGGAGATCGACTTGGTTTGTATATAAATTGTCTGTACTATAGTATGGGAACACAACTTTAATGGGCTAAAATTTAGACCATGTTCTTTTTTGGGGCTATTAGTTGCTCATTGAGGAGGTACGATGGTTTGTGTTTGTAGACTAATGAATTGACATACATGCATGGATGGCATGCTGTCTATCAAAATGTGAAATTCATTAAAAAAAAGAAAAAAGACAACTTACTAACTTCTCTATATAAGAAGATAAATGCTTCTCGATCGTTCTCAGCTAAGTTATAATCTGTTGGAAACCTTAGTTGTTTACGCGCCAACCGCCATATTTAGCGCCAAAATTTGTTTCCTGTTCTCTTTTGTTGCCGGTAGAGGGCGCATAGGCGCATGCGTGAACGATACATATGAACGATACAAATGGTTTCTTTCTCAAACACCACCATTTTGTAGTGAATTCTTTAGTATTCAATTATGTAGATTTATTTTCATGTAAATATTTATTACGCAAATGTTTTCTCTGCTCTGTTTTCTGTTCTAGTTTCTGTTTAGGAAGTGAGTGCGCACAGTATATGAATTGATCATCGCAAAAAGAGATCCGAAGAGTCAATGTGTCATATAATGAAGATACAATGAGTGAGCTGTAAGCAAATTGCTCACTATACTATATGAAAAGTTCAAGGCGGGACCGAAAAATCTCTTAGAAGGTCGATATATGTATGAGGCTATTACTTATGTAAGTGATAGCACAAAATCTCAATACTCGGGGACAGTGCCAAACAAAAACTCGAACTATTGACGTCTCTGTGATAGTGCAATGGAAACATGGTTAGTTATATCAGCAGCATAAAGCGCAGACTAGTGGAGTACTGATTGGACTTAAATGAATATATCGCAAACCTTGTACTTACTTAAAGCATGGTTAGCTATAGAATAAAAATTATTATTTATGTATTATGTATCCGACTTATATTATCGCAGATGTAGACAATCTTTTAATGTTGAACAATATTTTGTTTATGATATTGAAAACTTTGTCTCATCTAAAGTTATGCTGTAATTTGTGGCAATCATTGAGGGTCTCGCCGGATCCAAATAGCCACCTATTTCTGGTATCAATAGATTGCGACTCTTGCTAAACTAAACATTGCTAAACAATTGCTAAAACGAACAACAACAACTAAACTTGCTACTCAAAATAAAGCAACTTGTTTTTTTATTCTATCCTTTATGCGGGATTCAGTTTTCATTTGTTGCACAAGTGTAAAATGTTTAAATAAAATGTCACAAATCGAAGTTTTCCAATAAAATTTATGCACCAATAGTGATGCATAATAATCACTTCAGCTCTTCCCTAGAATCAGACTATATAAACATATAAGGAACTATTGACAAATAGTCTGAACTAGATGCTGAGACTTTGCGTCGGTTCAAAAATTAACTTTAATGCTCTGTTTCCATATATATATATATATTTAATAGGGTAAGATACTTACGTTAATTTAAATAATGCGCGAAAGAAGAAATAAGCCATCCTTCTTCATCTTGTACCATCAATAGTACCTATGTGAATATGTAGAATATTAATGGATTATAAACACGACATAAATCTAGGTATTGGGTTATGCGCTGAGACATCTTAAAGGATCATAGTAGATTATAGTAGTCATATTCAAACACACACATAAATATGAAAACAATGCCAGAGAATTCTAATATAATATCGTCCTAAAATCATTTCTTTAACTTTGGATAGATGTTCGTCCAAATGTTTACCTTGCATATTCTAGCACACACTAAACTTACGAATTTATTTTAGCTAGTAATCGATGCATGTAACCGATGACTACGGTTCTCTCTATCTATATGAAAAGTTTACCATACTTTATAAGTTGTTCTCAGTTTCTCTCAATTCACATAGTAATGATTTATTATAACACATAGGTCATAATACAAAACGTTATATAAAATAAACTTACCTTTAAGAGTAATCTATTAGCTCACAATATCATTATATATAAAAGACGCGTTGCTAAGTATTAAAATTATTAATTTATTATTTCTTATACTTATTTTGGGTTCATTTAACAAGAATATTTTACCCGAATGAACTGGAAAACATAAATTGTATTACCACCCTCGTCATTCTGGAAACTGTTGGCTACAGCATCCTTTCATAAGCGCACGCTTCTTCATCACCTATTGTTTGTTATCGTAAGGTCTCCGTTCGTTTTATTCTATTATTCGCCCGTCTGCAACGCGGATTTTAAGTTTTTCCCCCTAATACATATTCTTTCAATGAAAATTCAACCTCGGCTGTTTCAGACTGTTTCAGAACTAACTGCACTCTGCCATACACAAGCTCAAGTTCAGGGCGCATTTTAACTAATAAAGGATGAGTAATCAATTTTAGTTTTCTTTTCGTTGTTAGAATATATCTATTACAGATGATTAGCTGCATTTTTCCTGATGCTATAGATATCGCGCTTTGTTTTTCCTTAATATATAACTCATAGTGAATTATAATAATAAACGTAAAGGTTTGACCTTAAATGAATATTCTGTTTCCGTTAGACCGATCCAGACCGAGACCATATTTCCTCCATTTCGATATACATGTAGTAAGGCTAATATTATATTATTATTATTCACTATGAGTTATCGGAATGTGCTTTTGACCTTATACTATGGCAATGACATGTTGGAAAAGTGTTGTAATATGGCAGTCAGTAAAAGACTGCCAAAAGGCTTGTCTAAGCCTACTGAAGAACCGATGATTACAAAAGATGAATCATGTGGCAGGTATAGCGTATTCACTTAACGATAGCGAACAAAATAACCAATAAACGTTTGTTAACCGTTAGGTCTGATGAAAAATTTATTGATTTATTGGTTTAAATGGAAGCAAATATAAGTCTGTACTTACTCAAAAATTATCATAGATACATTCGCGGCATTTTTTTGAATCAGTAAATTGATATAACGTAACAACGGACATACGTCGTTTTCTATGTTATCGAACTTTCATCGCGTTAAAAATGCATTTGATTTACTCAGAATTTTTGTATGGTTTCAATCTCTTTTATTTCGACCGTATATATTACGGTATTTCGAGATGCGGCCGTTCCTATGATCCGGAAAGATTATTTCTCTGGAGGCTTAACCAGATCTCGACCCAGACTATAAGCGCGACAACAATGGAAAGAAGTTTTCAAGCTGTTTTTCCCTAAAAAACTAAATTAGCTTGAAACTCTTTTTACATTCTACCACCACGTTTGCTCAGAATTAATCACAGAATGTCGCCGGCGCACTAGTTAGGCTATTGTATGTGTTTGTTCTTCCTAAGTTCTACAGTTTGATAATTATTCGTACGTGGGCATTTATTTTTATTGAGTTGATATTCCTAACATTTCTATAGCGATTGAGGTAACTCTATAGACTGTCAAACGTATTTCTTCTTTATTAGAAAGAAATAATGCTATTAATAGAATTTCCATTTCATTCTATTTCTACAGTGTGCGTGCCGGCTTGGAACATTTCTTTGGTTTTTACTGCTTTGGCGTCTAAATTGCTTTTACTTGTTCTGACTTATTAATCAATCACTGGCCAATTAGAATCACATGCACATTGAGATCTCAACTATCTCCTAATTTCGTTAGTATTAGAACTTAGTCTGAATGGATCAGTATTTAGATTAGGCTTTGCTTTGTTTGATGGAAGGTAAAACAGTCACGTATTGAAACAAAGAACTTTTTGGGCCACGTGGGATTTTTACGTGTATACTCTGCCGCAATGGCTGGTAGCCATTTGACCGTTGCGATGTGTAGATGCTTGTGGTCCGTGGTCAACTTAAAAGCTCTTAGAAAGTGATTGTTTGAAAAAAGCCTTTTCTGCATTAGATATCTAAAGATATTACTTGGATGCCTTTACATTTAAACGACCGCTCGCCAGTCAAGAGTGCTAAGATTACATCACCTGTTTAGTCAGTTGATGCAATCATCAGTGTAATGACGATCATTGTGCTGATACTATGCTCTTCTATTTAATTCGCTATAGCTACACACTTTTCATCATTCGAGTTTTCAACGTAGTACATCGGTGCCATTTTCAACAACACTCTATTAACTCTGATTCTGCTGCTACATCTGGTGGTCACTGCAGAAGTTCTTCGTCCGTCTCCTGTTCGACGAACTTTCGCCCAGACTTGGGGGCCACAGTCGTTTTATTCACCATTTCAGTCTCCACCTATGAAAAAAAATCCGTGACATCTATGCGGGAATTATAACAATGATATGCAAGAGAGACAATTCAGAATTTAAGGGATGAATAAAGAAGGCACTCGACTCGCAATGATCCTGCCGCATTCATAGCTTTATACTTTCCATAGTTTTCTGGCTTTAGTACAGGCTTTTATTCCTTGCTTGGTATTCGTTGAAATCTATTCTATTAATTTTTTGCATTGGCTGATTTTCTACATAACTGCTGCATACATAGCTGTCGACGTGTACCTGAATGGTGGCGGGCTGGTCATTGGAGGTCTCTGATTCGTCATCATCGGACGAAGAGGCTCTGACGAGGCAGTCCGTCTCAGACTGAGGGCCCGGCTGAAAACCAACGAGACTACTCCCTATGGTTCCATTTGTTATTCCGTCGTCTACACTGGTTCCGCCGCCTGAAGGAGCACTGCTACCTGATCCTTGCAACTGGCCACCTGTTAACGTAGAGCCGCATGTTCCTTGAGCCGTTGGAACCCGGGAGTACTTCCAGCCGTGACGTCTGTAGGAAAAAGCGGATATTTAGAAAAAGTGACTAGTGCTTCAATAGTCATAACCATTAAGATAGAAACATTGCCGGCAAAAACCCTCCTCTCCCTTTCTAGAATAATCACTCAGAAAGATCGATCTTGGCTAACCACTTCAGATGCTCTTAATAGATAGTTACTTAAAAAGATAGTTATTAGATTAATAGTTACCATTACTATTATCACTATTATTACACATCTTGCCTGTGATATAGGCAAAATATTTATCAGATCACCAAAAGGAGAAAGGAGGTGCAGGGAAGTTAAGCTATATGCAAATAATATTGCAAGCTATCTACTGGTATTGCGAACGACGCTACCCAACCAACATTTGTACCAAAAGGACTCTCACATTAGCTCACAATGAAAAGTGCTTATATGTAATTGACCTGTTATGAAAATGTGATTAGAGGCAACCTGTGAAAAGACAAAATTTTAACTACGTGATGGATTTCGGAAATCCTTACAATACTTATTGCTGTTATCGTTGTTATGTGTTGACGTAACCTATGTGATGTACCCTTATTGGTGTCCGACAAGTTAGCTAGCTAGAGGGCCGGCTATTTTTTTTTTCGATAATCGCATTTTACTCTTCTGACTTGTATACTATGCTCCTCTATGACATTCGTAGCTTTGCCTTAGCTTCAGATGAGTTCAGTTCTGTTCAGTACCTAGCCCGTTTGACGCGCTGAATCTTCTTGCAGAGATAAACGGCTACAGCTAGCACCACTCCGATTGTAGTGAACACCAGTGCGACCATCGTCGAGACTTCCGCCATGGCGAGAGGCTTCACTGTTTCTCTACTCAAGGCTCGGCTGTAGGCCAATTCTGCAGTTGGCTTCTATTATGAACTGCTCCACCTAGATCCTTCTCATCCTTCCGTCACGGATATTTTGAATAAAATATCCATGCATTGAGGAAAAAAGATGTGGCAATAGAAGTGTTGTCATGGCCGGTGATCTTTTGGGCCTTTAGGACTTTGCCGCGAAGGCATGGAACCCAGTTACATGATGGCACTCCGGGTCGTAACTTTAATTCTTGCTTATCCAATATAAAATCTAAAACAGAGAATTCACATTTAGTTGATATGATTAAGCAGTCCATTTCGTCTTCCATATAATTAACTGCTTTCTAGGATTGCTAACAATGTACTAATAATGGTTGAATTCGTAATCTCTCTGGATATTCACTGATTAAAGTACGACTTTGCTATTGGATTCAAATAATACATATTACACTTATTACCGATTTTCTAGTTTTCGGGATCATCATCACAGCCGAAGGCAATCAACTGATCAACAGAAAATAACTGAGGCACCCATACACACACAATGGAACGTTGTTTGCTGCTGCGTTCTGCGGAAAACTCATTCTGTAGGCAGATATGTTACCACTAGCTACGGTCCCGGATTCTCCCTTTTTCGGTGTTCCTAATGCTTACGCTATTATACTAGGCATTACGCAATTGGAAGCTACTATAATTTAAAAATGCTTCATATCGTCTTTGAGCTTTATATGAGGTCAGGAAACGCATCCGACATCCTAACGTTTTCCTACCAACTCACTTTCTGTGAAAAACGTATGTTGTTGTTCATCTGATCGGATAGCACAATCTAGATTCATTTCTATGATTTTCTATTCCGTCAAATTCATAGTAAAAAAAACAAACATCTTTAGTGATAAATTCGTAGTTTGTGAAAAGAACAGATCTCTTTATGATTTCGATGTCTTACAAAACAAAAAAATCCCCGGGGTAACTCAGGTTGAGAAATACATTATTCGTTTATTATATATTAGATGCCTAGACGACACTCGGAAGTGCGTCGCCATGCAACTCGACGTCCACCTGATTGCCAATTGGTTCTCTAGCACGCCTACATTTCTTTGAAGGAAGAAACCAACGAACGACTCGCATTCGTGGTAACGTGGAGTTCTTAGGTGCGTGGAAAAGGGACAAATGTCGAAATCATTTCACGCAGGAAGTTAAGTGTTGACGCTCAGTCACTCACTCTTCTGTTGTTTTCGCCGGGTTATTGCACGGTACGTTACGATTCTGCGACGATGTTATTTCTCTCTTAAATTGTTTAACCCAGAAGAAGCAGCAGCAGCAAACCGGGAGAGCGGAAACCAACCAATGACGTTATTGTAGGAAAGAGTAAACTGATTCTCCTGTAGGCATTAACAAGACAGACAGACGGACAGACAACCGAACATACCCCATCTGTGAGGATCACCGCACCAGATTAGGGACTGGATGACGAATCTTAATGGCCGACGCAAGAAAGGAGTTGCACAGGCAGACAAACAGGTTACATTCACCGATAGACGACCGCGACGGCAAACGGTGGTAGCTTAAAGCGAGGGTATTTTTCCTTCTCTCCTCACCCCACCAAATAATTACCCTCCTCCTCGTCATCGTCGTCCTCGTCCTCCAACCCCCCGGAGGTGCGAAAGCGAAGTACTCGTGAACCGTCGTGATCAGGCACAGAAGCGCGGTCTTTTTTCGACATGAGAACATCCACTACCACCTTTTCAACGCTGAAGTTACCCTCTGCATTCACCTGACTAATGATGTACCTTAGCTGTCGAAGAAATTAAATCTGCATTTCTACCAATGTGAGACAGTATTAAGTTATCGAGATAGAATCTAAAAGCCTTATAAGCTTTTTAGGCCAGATATGATTTAATTAATATATTTCTATTAATTCCATTGAGGAAAGGAAAAAGCATTTCAAATTTTGAAAAAAAAAATGCGGTTCTTATTCACACTAGTTGTATAGGAAAAGGGATATAAAATATACTGTAGTAAGTGTGTTGTTTCTTAGATCCACTAGTTGTAAACCAGCGTATAGGCTCAGCCGTCAATACTACACACCGAATCTTTTCATAAGAATATAGAAATCTCGTTTGTTTTGTGGATAGATAGACCAACAAAAAGACAAGCTATTTTCTCGCCAGTCGATAAATAATGTACCTGAACAACAGCTGGGGTGGTATAAAACAAATAGGAGAACCGAAAGGAAAGGATCGCGAGGGTGACAACGGTGAATGTGTTGAGTTTTGAGAGGTTTCTTTTTAGACGACCCTTTGGAGTATTTGTCTGTTTGCGCCTCTTAGGCCTCGTTAGACATCGTTGATACAGGAGCATTGGTGCCATCACGTTCTATTCGACTGGCTATTTTGAGTGTGTGGAATGAAATTGTCAAATTACTCCTGCATAGTTAACAATGAACGTTAGATTTTATCCATAAATTAATAAAGTAGTAAACTGGGTAGCAGTTTAGCAACTGAAACAAACACACGTTGCTTGCACCGTATTTAAGAAGTATTCGTCCACTTGCAGAAATATTGATTGTAATTTGCAACGCGAGAGTCTCGTTGTTGCGGGGCAAAGCGCCTTTGGTAAGATGGGCAACTCGGTCCTTGCTACCAAGAAATGGGTTTTGAGTTTGCGCCACATACTAATGACACTGCAAAATTGCGTGCGCGTACCTTTATCAAAAGACCGTTCTTTAGGCACGATAAAACGATCCCATTTGCTATGATATGGGTGCTAGCCGTTATCGGGAAGGTGGCTAACTGGTTCAAAATTAGCCCTTAGTACTCAAAGAGAATCTTGATCAGATATCGAAACGAAGAACCACTTCGAGCTTTGACGTGCAAGATGAACAGCTTGCAGCCGAGGAAATCAGCAGAAATTGAGCTAAGCTGAGTACTCTATGGATTGCTGCGTCGTTGGTAAGAAACGCCATAAGCGCGATAGCTCGGTATTCAAGTTCACTGTTCTCGGTAAATGTCAGAAATCGAAAGTAGAGTTTACGATTACACACCAGAACAAGTTCTTTCGACTTGACTGCAGGGGCATGTTTTTGTGCAGAGTTGCGAACTTCAACTTTATGCGACTCATTATCTTTGAATAAAGAAAAAGATTTGGAAAATGAATAAAGTTCCGTGCCCTGCTCGCACACGAGACATTTCCGCTGTTTCTTGCTAGCTATCCAGCGCTCTTCAGGATGGTCACTGTTCAACTTCTCGTAACAATCGTTGTCTACACTTGAAGTGGTCGACTTCTAGCTAGTTTGTCGATTTAATGATTGTCCTAAATTACCGAATTACATTCCTAAAAATGATCGTCGTATATTCAGCGAAATTATTCAACTTTATCACATAATTAAATCATTAATGTCCGGAAATTTTTTTTATGGCTATTTGAGTTGCGTATTACAAAAATCGAATGATCTTTCTGATATTTCTGTAGAACCATTGTATCATACTAAGTAAATTTCCTAATGGACTTTTTGGCGGTTGGACAAATGCTTGTTTTGTTTTTTTTTTATTACGCCGTTTCCCCTAAGCAAGTATTCTTTTTGGCTCAATCATTTTACACAATCGTAACGTTAAATTGTTGTTAATTCGAGAAGCTCAGTTTTAGTTTTGATCCTCTACATTTTAACGCATTCAGCTAAAGTAACAAGGTAACTAAATACTTTTGAGAGTCGCTATACTTCTGTGGCATAATGTAAGTAGTTTAAGTTTGGCAGATCATATTTATATGTGGTTCACTGCGTCTGAGTTACTTCTATATGGTAAATATATTTTGCTATGCTCATGTTGCAAATAGCTGGGTCTGTATTGATAAGATCCATCTTCTATCGGTATAAGAATCGCGTTTGCTATTCTTACGTTGTTCGTTAGTGCACTGCGCAAATGCCTAATACGTATGAGTGTAAAAAAGGTTCTAGAATCCTAGGTACAGTTAGGTGGCCGCCTCTCAAATGTAAACTTACTACCAAAGTACTTGAAGATTTTATATCCACGAAGCTTTTTATTATCGCTGCAGCTGGCACTACTATGATTGCGATTTATTTAAATTTAATAAAAATATTTAGATAAATATACCCGTCTAACGTGCACTGCTTCTACCGTGTAAAGATTCCCGACTCCCCAACTCAGGGTTAAACATATCGGTAATTTTAGAAATTGTTAATGGATGAACTTTAGAAAAATATGCGGGGTATCTAAAACGGTGATTCTCGGCCTATAGCGGCGCAGCGCCCGGTCGGAAATTCTAATAGACCTCTTGAGTAGAGAAAACGAACTGTGATTTTGATGTCTGCAAAAAAACAAAACTACACTCTCATGAAATGGCCTTTAGTCTCTGCTGCGTAAGGTAAACGTGAAATGTTTATAACATGCACATGATTTTTTTTCCCAAACTGGTATGTCATCTAAAAGAATATAATAAAGTAGAGCTTTTTAGGTAAGTGTCTACTAAAAATAAACTCTAACGATTGTGTTTATTGTAGGGTCTCGTTGCTTTTGCAGTTACTAAATTAGGTGTTTCGCCTCAATGTGCGCCAAAACTCACATTCGTGCGTACAATCTTGCCGTTTAACATTCGGATATATATTAATGGAGCGGTACTATTAGATTAATATAATTACCCTTTTTCAATACTATATGTTAGCATTTCTTATAACAAAAGTGAAATAAAGCCACTATAGTTAGCATTTGTTGTTGATTATCAGGTTATCCACAAAAATGTATGTCGTATGAGTTTATGTAATATTATACATGTATATTAAAATGTTTTCGAGTTCTACTCCCAGTACGAACCCCTGGCGGACGCTTCCAGCAGTGTAAAGGATATACGCGCGTGCTAATGAATCTGCACCTATGTGTATTGAACCCAGATTACCTCATCACCAAGTGCCCCAATGTCCCTATATGCATATATAGTATATATAGACGATGATGTATGTAGCCTCGAAATTCGTTTCTATTGTGCAACGATTTATCCTGCTGCGCCCTCTGGTAGAGCTCTAGCAAAATATAAAAGATATTTCCTGCAAACACCTACCACCCATGGCCCTTGCTAATGGTAGGTTCGTTTACCTTGGAAATTTCTCCGTGCCCTGGGTCTGTATTTAGTACCGCACTGATTTTTAGGTTGTAGCCTACCCCCTCGTCTGACTGTCTATCTGTTCGACTGTCTCGCGGCTTTATTCGTAGAGTGAGCGCAGGCAACAGGCAGTAGGCACTGGTGGTGGGTGACAGCCATTCGTCCACAAACAGCGGAGCAGAGAGTGCGGGAGAAAGGGAATGGGCCGACAATACTCAGCAGCAGCAGCAGCAGCAGCAGTACTTGTTTGGATAGTGCTGGTAGATCAGTGGGCCACGATGATGTCACGGTGTTAGCTGTAGTAGTTAACCGCCGTTCCAACAGCTCGGGCTGGTTAAGTTGCACAACGCGAACCAAAGAACGATTCTTGTTCTAAATAGCCAAAGTAAAATTCGCACCAGTCACAGAAAACCTTCACGCTTTTTTTGAATCGAATCAAGAAGAACTATACAAAAGTAGACAACATAAAAGATTGGATATGTTAACGTTGGTCGGTATCATTGGAGAAGACCGCTTACTCTGTGTTATCGTAGAAACGTAATTGACACGTGTATGCAACGTACAGTGAAGATGCCAGCTGTCGAAGCCAAACCGGACGTCGTACCTCAAGAAGCCGTATCTGCGCCACATGATGACGAGGGCAAAGAAGATGTCCTGATGTCTAGAAATGTCAAACTTATTCCCATCACTAATCAAACGCGGGAGCTGCAAACCATTATCCGAGAAAAGTAAGGCTTCATAACCCATAGGTAATGGTTCAAAGCTGATTCTTGATGTAATGTCATTATATCGGACCGTATTGATTAAATCTCGAATGAACATAGACTTCTAGTAGTTCCTAAATCACCTATAAACTAGGTTGTTAAGAAAAAGCAAAATGAGTCACATTAAAAGTTTTTTAGAGCAGAAAGGTACATTATATCTGTGTGCTCTGTGATACACTGCGACTTAATCATTATTTTTGTTGCGTTTGTATATTTCCCCGTCAGTTATGTTTCCTGGAGCCCTATTCTTTTAGTAGTGCCTTAGTAAGCCATTGCTGTAAGATCTGTTTTTTTTTTTGCACGTTATTGTTGTGGCGCGCTGATCAGCTATCACCGTCAGCTGTTATTATAGGTGGATGATGATAGCCTTTACTGCTGATGATCAGGATGACTATACAACACGCATTTAAGCAACAATGGCTGAACTGAATGCTTTCCAAAGCAGATGATAGAATAAAATTGCAAAGCGATTATGAACCCAATTTGACTGACCGACTGTGAACATAACGTTTGCGTTATGAGTTAACGGGCCAATTTGAATGTACTTTGTTGTGTTGCTTTAGAAATATTCCATATACCTGTTAAAACAGGTTATATAGGCATGTTGAGTTTCTAAAAACCATCAATTCCCCTGTTTTGTACTTTAGGCATTGCTGATTTCTACTGTAAAGTGATTGATGGCGTTTAGGGGCGGCGTGTGCGAAATATACACTGCGCCACAGAGAATATTATTAATCTTAAGTGGCGAAAGATTGTTAATTTCTCAAAGTATAGTGATACCTGTATCATATATATATATATATATATATATAAGTCAACGTAGTTTACTTTGTTACCCGTCGGTTAATACTGAAAATGGGTAAGAGTTTTTCATAAATCGACATAGATATTATCGCCGAGTCAAAGTTTGTGGTACTCAATTTTATAGAAAAAGGAATCTGTATTTTGTCGCTTCTTCATAATCGGTTCCTTATACGATTTCACCGCCTCATAAAACTTTGTTACCTAAATAAGTGAAAAAGTTGTACAAAATTAGATTTGTGCACTGCTGATCTCTGTACCAATAGGGAACGCATGGCACAAGGTAGAAAATTGTGAAAAGCATATTGCTAAATATGTTGCGATTTTTAACTAATTTGTGAGAGGCCCATGTTGGTAACAGTTTGTAGGCGCCACATTTAGTTCCGGCAAAGCTGACTTAGTGCCCAAATGCTGTGTTTGCCATAACGGTCCGTTCGCAACTACTCTTTAAGTGGTCTAAAAAGCAGTACCGTTTTACTTCTAATAAGCGTGAAAAGGCGTGGCAAAAGTGTTACTGCGAATAATTTATAAAGATCGTTTATTGGTTCTAGTGATATTTGTACGTTAATTTGTTCGTACGATTCATACTTGCCGTAGTGCTCAATGACCCGAAGTTGGAAGGCAACAAAACTGTTGCGTAGTCTAATTATACGGTTAGAAACAACCAGTAAACTGATTCGCATCTTAATAAATAAACAAGTATCAGGGAAAAACCTGTTACAGACATGTTAATATAGAAAAAGTAAACTTTTAGCTCCTGATGTTAATATAGAAAAAGTAAACTTTTAGCTCCTGCAAAAACGTCCAGTTGTATGATGCATGTTCGGTATATGTGAGTTATTTCGAAGTCCTTCAACACATCGTTTATTTTTTGTGTAACCGGAGCACTCGAATAACATTGACAAAAACAAAAAAAAATAGACTTTGAACTACTTCGTTTGACAGGTGTGTATTGTTTATAATTTCAGAAATACTTCTCGCGGAGATTTTGTCTTCTACGCAGATAGGCTGGTAGGTAAAAAGTTAAGTCTGCTCTGACGTTTGTAATTTAGTAATTGAATATTCGCTGATTACTACTCTATAGCTTGTGCAGTTTGAACTTTACTTATTCGGCGAAATTAACGTAAATAAATGTAATTAAGATCATGAAAATTTCAAGTTGCGCGGTGCACGACGATAGAGAGCATTCAGTGCGGACCATTCAAAGAAGAAACAATTTTGTGTACATGGACTAAGACTGAAACACAAAATGAAATATATCATGATTCATTATGCCGCTATAAATAGGTCTGTGATCGTGAAGTTGGCCTTCATCTACCAAGGTCGAAACAGGGAGTCGCTCCGTGCTTCTGGACTTCTTGAGTGTGACTGTTCGTCGCGTTCATGAGCACCTTCATTATTATTTAATCGTAAATAAAATTCCGACAATTAGTAATATGCGCAATTCTAGTTCAGTCAGTTACCAGAACCGGCCATTTATTGAAATACCATTGAAATAATTTATACTATAAGAGCTGTTATCATATGGGTATGAATATGTCATAAATTACAAAGAATAATGTCCAGATAATTGTCAGCATGTGGGTATGTATAGAATTATTACAGTGTCATACTTACAGATACGGATGGTTGTGGAAGAGGGATTAAATCATTTTCCGTACACTCCACAAACGGTTATTACCCCTATTGGTGAGTTCCTCAAACTGGTGGAAGCTTCTCTATATTTGTTTCTTTGAAGTACAATATACTTGAAAATAAATGTAGTTCTATATGCATGGGTATACAGGTTTGAAAATGGAAGTAGGCACCTAACTGAATTTTGGTGACTGTCATAGTAAGTGTGACGCTGGCTACATGGTTTATCGAATTTTCTTCTTTAGGCTTAAGGACATGAACTTCGAGCCGACAAATCATAAACTTACTGGCACAAGATCGCAATGTATATTACCATATGGATTTCTGGGACTTTCCAACCGTGAAGAAGGTTTACATAATTCTAGCTTTACGTTAAAGCGCTACTTGATCATTTAGTTTGCAACCAAATAGCTTATGAAGTAGTGTGTTTCAGAAAGTCCTTAAAACGCTTTGGGTCATGCGCGTGGCCTAGCCAAAGTCATATGTGCGATACTTTTGCCTATTTGATAGGTTGAACTATATAATTGCTCGCTTGTCATTGTCAGGGGCACCCTACGAGGGTTTGCGCTTCGTCAAGGGAGGATGCGGAGTATCCATTGTCCGATCGGGTGAAGCGATGGAGAAGGGGCTGAGAGATTGTTGTCGAAGTATCCGGATTGGAAAGATTCTTATACAGAGTAACGAAGATACACACGAAGCTAAGGTTAGTCAGACCTAGCGCACTTGTTTAATTCAACGAGTGCTTCGATATCAAGGTTCTCGTTGTAATCTGCGTACGCCCAACATCCTCCGTGCCATTTGGAGTGTAAGCCAAGATAAGAAATCTTTCATTCAATCCGACAGACATGTTTTCAGAAAAGACGATTACGTGTCTGATTCTTTTATTTCGACAGGAAGCTTCGGTGCAAGTTTTAATAGTTTATATCAATTACGGAGGACAAGGGCATGAATATTTAGCTTGATTGACAGACACATCTGTTACTTCCTAAGATTCGCCAGAAATAAATAAGCTAAGGTACTAAATTCGGCGGCTAGTCCTGTAGTGGTTAATGAAAGCGAGTTGTCACTCAACCTTGAATACGCAGGTGGTCTATGCTAAGTTCCCAGAGGATATAGCCAGGAGGCGAGTCCTTTTAATGTATCCCATAATGTCGACGGGGAATACAATTATTAAAGCGACCAAGGTACTTCTTGAGCATGGAGTACAGCCTGATAACATAATTTTGCTCAATCTCTTCTGTACGCCCAAAGGTAATCAATAACTATATAGGTATATCGTCATGTATTATGTAGCGTATCGGCAATTGACTTCACATTCGTTTTCACAATGCAGTACTATAATAGTTGACACCTAAATGTCTTTAATAGTTGAATTCTGTTATTCATTCGATTACCTTTTTCTTGGCTCTTATCCACGATGGTTTTGGCGATAATATAAGTGTTTAACTTTAGTGGTTCTTCTGTATACCAAACACATGGTCTATTTATTCTTCTTTAGGCTCGATCTAGAATCAGTGTGAT
The DNA here is from genome assembly GCF_002532875.2 of Varroa jacobsoni. Taxonomy (NCBI): domain Eukaryota; kingdom Metazoa; phylum Arthropoda; class Arachnida; order Mesostigmata; family Varroidae; genus Varroa; species Varroa jacobsoni. Next base: position 129,098 of record NW_019213197.1, on the reverse strand, counting down.
AGTGTAAGCCCTGCGATATTACCAATAAGAAATTATCAGCATATTTTAATTTGAAATGAAAATGATGACGTGGCGTTTTTCACAAATCATGGATCAAAGAGAATACCAAATCGTTAATTTCGATCAATCAGTCTCTATTGTGAGAACCGTATTATAGGCTCATTGTGTGTATGTCATTTTTAAGTCGTCGACAAACCATCTAGTTGATATGAAGCAAAGTTTACTATAGTAATAAATCTTTTCCGACTCAACAGTTACTTGACCGTTCCGTTAATTGACTTATTCTTTGTTCAAGTTTAATTTGTTCACTTGTCATTAAATTTTTATGTGATCGAAGTGCGCTATCTTTTTTTCTTCCTTTTTTGCAGCCGTTCGTTGCGTCACGAAAGCTTTCCCACAGCTGACCATACTCACGACTGAGATTCATCCTGTGGCACCCAATCACTTCGGACAAAAATATTTCGGTACTGATTAACAAGATCCTCTTCTCAACCATCTTATGATGCCGCTGTAACCACCAATGATTCATATACATATATATACGTGCTGCGCTTTTACTTGTTGAGATATTTTCACATACACACACACACAAAGATGATGAATTGATCGTTCGTCATCATTATTGCCAAACTTATTGCTAGTGACAAATTTTTGGTAACTTGCACCAATCACATCCATTTCGTCGTCATGCTGGCAAATGATGCAGTTCGTTTTGCCTATTCTATTTAGATTTTTCAACATTATATACGAGTATTTTGATTTTCCATTAGTGCTTCGAGTATTTTTTATGCTGGAATAAAAAGCAAATTGAATTATCCAAATTCGTTTATTTCCGACATCCGAGTCTATTGTTAACGACAATAACAGGCGTTACAAACTGCACAGTCATCATGATTACTCACATACAAATCACGTCGATGCACGTTACTATTTAAAAATACACACACGCACATTCAAATACGAATACATACGCAATCAGATACATATAAAATATACAAAACAACTAAAAAGTATAAAGTGTCATCATAGCAAATGGGCAAAAAGCTCGAATTAATTAAACGGCTGTCTTTAAAATGAAGACAGTTCTGCTACCGGCCACTTTTCTATGCAACCCCATAATATATGACGCAGAATAAATCATTAGACGACTATGTTTCTTCGATAGATTCCGTCAACTAAATTCTCCCTATTTAAGCACTAATTCATGCAAGTAAGCTTATAGAGGTTGCGAAGCTTCTATGCAAGCGGGAATTCGACTATTTTCAGGAATCGTTGAGCTTTCAGAAGTGCGGCTCGTTGAGGTGCTAAACGAAACAAAGTACGCATAGCGATTAGGCGTCAAGTATGAAACGTGACAGACATTCATCTCATATTACCAATTTGACGTTATTTTATAACGGTTCGAGATAATTTCACGATACTTCTTATAGTTGAGCTTTTAACTTGTAGTCAGTCATAGAAAGTCAGATCTCCATCCTGAAACTACAGCGGCGGAGATAGTTCTCCGTATAAACATTGTATAAAGTATTGTTCTATAAAGCTTCTACTCCTAGAGACACCATGAACCGTTCTTCGTATTCTTCGTATTCTTCGTATGAAGAATTCCGAGAAGGAATTCCGAGTTCGGAAATGACTATAGTAAAAAACCACTGAGAAGATGATTAACGGTGTGAAGAGTTGAAAGCTGTGGCGAAAGCCAACCCATGTTGAGGTGCACAGGTGTTAGCACCCACGTTTGACGTATGCAAAAATTATCTACTTGTTCACTTGGGCCAAACAAAGGGAGGATTAAAGACAGACACATAAGCACATACTTCTCTTTGCTCGCACGTTGAAACAGCAGTCTGTTGCTATACCGAATTGTGGGAAGTGAATCCTTTACATTAATCGTCACATCAGTAAATGGATGCAGCTAAACCGGCAGGACATCATCCTAAAGCAAATGCACAGCTATAGAAATTTATGGTGTCTGTTTAATAGGCTAATGCAGGTGTTATTCACCTTAGCTTCATGGGTCCTGGTTCATCAATTATGGCTGAAGTGTATTGTCAACAGCTAGAGAAAATGATGGTAAAAAGAATTCCGTATTGAGCAAATAGAGGTAAACCATTGCTATTTCATGGGAATACTCACTGTGGAAAGAATATAAGAATTATAGTAGGGGGCCTTTCAGCACTCACCATACTCGCTAGTTTATTGCTCATGACTTTTTTTTCTCTAAAATAACGCCAATTTACTGTTAGAAAAACGACTTAAACCTAACGTGATGTTAGGATTGCCTTTCTAGACTTAAAACTTCCTCTCGTCAGACACCCGTGGAGTGGCCGAAAGTTATAGCATATTTCTATAAAACAAGTAAACTTGCAGAAAACTTCGCATTATGTCGAGTTTCAGAATAAACGACCTGATAATACAATACTAAAAAGGTATTCTAAGAAGTATCCGTTTATTGGTATTTTTAGTACTATTGGTGCTGCGGATTTACTCTCTGTTTTATATAATATTTTATCAGCCTCCCAACATGTAAAGAAAAGGATAATATTGTGACAAAGATATTGGTCGTAGAAAAACTACACAGCAGCGTCATATACTGGGTTCATGGAGGATTGATTGTTCTGGTCATTTCCTCTGTTGTTCTATAAAAGTCGAACTATTGAGCAGCATGAAGTGTATTCATATGACAGGCGAGCAGAGGTTGCCAGGCACCACAATTTCATTTGTTCTAGACGGCGCTGTTCTCGCTACGATTCCGTCCCTTATGCGTTTATGCCTCGAGCAAACAGGATGAGCAGACGGAAGAGTAAAAGTATAAGGAACCATATTTTACTGGAGAGATACCAAAAGATACTTTTGTGTTTGCTTATTGAAAAAAAATTACTATGTTACGGATTCGAGCTAGTTACGTTTGAAAATTAGTTTGTTCTGAGGGTGCGTCTTTGTGCAGTGTTGAACGCGAACAACAAACAGACATTTGAAAAATGTTTTTCAAGTATCTAATCACACAAGAAGATTTTATGTTTATCTGTGGATGTACATATTATATATATATATATAATGAAATGGACCTAAGACGTTGAAAATAAAATATATATATACAGAATACGGCACCTAAATTAACACTTTGGCGAACTATTTGGCCTAAAAGTCATGCGTTGATCCGCCATTATTAGTATTACAGGAAAGCCTGTTTTTTTTTGTAAAACCAAAATATAATTAGACCATACTTAAAAACTAATAATATATATATATATATATATATATATATATAAATTTAAACGAAAATTAATTATTACCCAATATTTTTGCGATGGACGAACACTCAAAAACCCTTTTGCCCGAAATCAAATAATATCGACACATGTTGCCGGTTTCCATGCGGCTTCTAAAAAATCAATGTAATACTTCGGAAAATGAACTGCGGATTGGAAGGGGCTCAAAAATGCATTCGAATGGTTTGAAAGGCAGTTTTTGATACATCCGAATTCTCGTAATCGTGACTAATGGTTATTTGGAAACGGAAAATATGATTTATCAGGTTAATTGCCCGGATAAGCTCCAGTGACTAGTCTGAAATTTTTTGCACACAACCTTTTTTGAGTTTTTGGCTATTTTGAGCCTTTGAGATTTCTGACTTGCTATCAGCGTAAAATTGAATTTCGCTAGAATTTTTCGATGTTTTTGTGGCGTATTTGAGGGACGCTTTAACTAATTTATACTAATCCATATTTCTTGATGCAGGATGACTATCAAAAAATTATATAGGAAGAGTATTTAATAATAACTATCTAGTGGTTTAAGTTCTAAATTAAAGCTATATTAACGATAGACGATTATATTAAACAAGCATGACTGTCAAGAATGTCACCCTTAGAATTTTCTTTCCTAAAATAAAACTGTTTTGATTTCATTACAGTTATATAAACAAAACAGGAAAAAGTCTCAATTTAGCTGCTGTGTTCTGTATTTATAAATCGATAACTACTATACATACAAATTGTAGTTAATTGCATTCTTAAGGTGACAGGTTCTTTTGCAAGACAATCGAATCATTGATTTATTGTAACACAAACGCAAAATTTAAATGAAGCTGTCACAGCGCGTTATTGTCTAGAGAAGCGTTGAACAAAGCAGAGATAAACAGTGACGTAATTAACGTGACTGCGGCACGTTTTAAAGTCGTATTCGATTGGGAGCTATTTTCTCATGGGACAACTGGCGGTCAACAACCGACAATGAGATTGGAGAATTTGAGCTGTTACAAAAGCAATGAAAAAATATGACAAGCGTATATAAATACAAAACAGACTGAAATAAATCGGTTATTGCTTTATTATATGCGTCATTTTCATTCCAGGTTGAGTGCAGAAGGACTCTTGCCGAAATTTTGGAAAGTCTGTCGAAGGCAGCCGCTGGTGGCATGAAGCGCAACAATCGAACGCCACACAAATTCAGAGAGGATATACTATTTTTTGTGTTTTCGTTTTTGATTTGAGTCAAATTTATTTGTGCGTAGCAAAGTCAGATTGTCTATAACAGTATTAGCAAAGCAATCTGTCAATTTCAATGAAATGCGTGTGGAAAAGCGAGCATTTTTGGAACGGAACGTTTTATAATTATAGATGTTGAAAGAGTAACAACCTCAACCCACTGGTCGACCTGTGTGTGTGTTGCAATCATCGTAATAGTCGTCGGAGGACAGTTGTGGCTGATCTTTTATAGTGTGAAGTATGGTGTGAGAGAAAATTTGTATGTTCGAAAACGTCTTATTGCTTAAAGTTGCGATTGTTTACGAATGCCTAAATTGGCGGTGTTATAAGCAGTGTAGACCCTTTTGGCTATTCCATTCAATCTGCCTTCCAGGTTTAGATACAATCTGGATAGCCTATATAAAAATAGGTCGCCTCCTTTATTAGTGACTCCGTTAGCAGGTGTTTACAAGGAAAATTTAATTTCATTTTCGAGTAGTCACTGAAACGGCACGGAGTAAACATTTGGTATATATATGTACGAAATAATAACTGCAATCTCTGTGGACAATACATCTGTATTGTATTGCATTTACAAGTTAAGGAAGCCAAATGAGCAGTTGGCACTTCTACTTGTGTATAAGGAACGATGTGTTTTCAGGAGAATGCACAAAATATTAAACACCTGCTTCCCTGACCATAAATAATGATCTAACATGTGGCCAGCAATTTAAAATATGATATTTCGATAATGTTGTGAAACTTTTTCGTTTTATTATGACACGTCCGCTCGATTCCAGGGTGTTGTCATAAGCGTCTAATTCTATCCTAGCGCTCGACTTTTTTCCTCAGTGATCATTTGAAACTGAATGGAATATGTCGTGGCAGCAAACATTCCGAAAAGAGTGTTTCTGCGGTGGCAAGTTATTGAAAACTGCAGATATTAAAACTTAAGTTGTGCTACGTATTGCATTGCTAGTTATTGTATGTATTGTGCTACAACAATTTTTGAGCGAAGTACAAAGAAAGAGTAAGTTGGATTTTGTTCTTGCCAGTGCACTCCGTTACTTATCAACCAGTTACAGTTTATTGTCAGTTACTTTTTAGTCTAAAATGACTGGAATAATTTCATCGTTCAAATGGAACTATGATTCAAGTTTTTGCAGACTAAATAGAGAGTGAAAAGTTATTTCATAATGGTTTTGTTTAACGGGATCTTCACAAAGCTAGAAATTTTAGGGATATTAAATGTTTACGTCTGCAAATAACTTTAGGGTAGAGATTTGTATACTTCAAAGTCAAGAGTTTGTTCAGTTTAAGGGTGACGATCAACAGCAACTAGGGGGATTACATTCCAGCTATATATTTGACATGGCGCGATGAACCGAGTGCTACATACATGGATGTACGCAGCGCATAGATGTGCGATGAGACAATCAGTCGATGGCCAAACCTATCAGAAGCAGTTTAGCTGCCTTCCTAATTGCCAGCTCACAATTTCTTGTATCTTAGATATATTTCTTATGTAACGTATCGTAAGCGAATAATAGCAGCGATAATTTATTAACTACTGTTTCATATAAAAAGGAAAATAAAACTTAAATTTGTAGATATAACATATTCTTTTTGTGGTACTTTAAAATGTCGATGATACAATATTTGCATTGAGGGCAAATACATTCGTTCGTCTCATACGAATCTTTACTTCCAAATAGTGATGTGCGTGCTCCTACTCAAAGAGTGATGGAAAGACTAAAACCGACTGATTCAATCCATGTGAGATATAGGACTAAGAACTCCCACACGTAAAACGAGTAAATTGTAAGACATTTATCTGAAAAAAATAATTCAAGTCAACAAATATAGGGGACTGACAAAAAATATTTAATAGAGTCAAACGAAAGTCTATAATCAGAGAGGAAATCGACTTTTAGTCAGAAAAAAAAGCAAATTTTGTCAACAAAACGATTTGCCTTTTTCTCAACTAAAAGCCTATTATATTTAGCCAATTTTAAAGGAGAGTTTCAAAATAAAAATCAGCTCTGTCCGCAGTAGCGTATGACGAGCTTGTCATGCTCAACTTGCCAAAGTAATAGATCAGCTGATTCTGCTATAGAAAAAATGTGTATAAGCACATCCTTTTTTTCATTGCACATGTTCTGACGAAGTTCAGGCTAGCGATCGTGTTTCAAGGAAGTGATAATCCTATTAATCTAATAAGCCAGATGAGCTTAGTTAAAGATTTAGCTTTTCTTTTAGCGATATATGATAACCGTATTGATAATTACAAATAAAATCAATTTTTATTGTGCATGCCTCCCTGAAATGTACTTCACGCGATTATTTGGAAAATGCTCTAAAGGTGGTCTTCTTCGACGTAAGCAGTTGCCGGGGTGCCTTAGACTAAAGAAGACCGCTGGCCCAAACGCCTAGGTCGTTATTCTATTTTGTATATATACTTTTTGGCAGCAAGAGAACAACATATAAAGGCAGATAAAGCTCCTCCTTATTCAAAGCATCTCACAAATTGTCACGGATTTTGCTATAAGTATTATGAACGACGGCTCTTCTTCTAAGCCGTGGAAAAAAAGAGGAAGAGATTCGGGTACCCCAAGGGGGTATATCGACTGGTCTGCCTGTTGGGAGCCTTTGCAAAAGGATCTGAACTTATTACCAAAGCCAGACTGTGCGACAGGGGAGACTGCTCCCGAACAGTTAATACAGTTTCTTAAAACGCTGACCGCATTTATCGGCAAGGTGTATAATAATAATAGAAATTTGAAGTGAATACTCTCCAGATAAAGATGTTCTTCATTGTATCATTCGTCTAATATCACTTTACATAAACAACTCAATGGTGATCCATCTAAGATCTTAGTTTCCTATGACCATGAAGGGTAAGTTAAGGGTACTCTACTGTGGAATTTGGCGTACGACGGCAACGTACGGTTACCTGACTTTCCTCTTGGACTGGACGTAATAGCTTACGCTGATGACCTTGCGGTGACGATTACAGTACGGAATTTAGAAAATCGAGCGAAACAGGTTGACGGAGGTAATTGATTGGATAAGAGGCTGAAATTTAGCGAACTCCGAGGTGATACTTCTGATAGAAAACAAGAATGCGCCGCCATAAAGTAGACAAAATGAAAGGAGAGCCGGTACAGATAAAAAGAACAATGGTCAAATGTCTGGGGTTACACCTGAACCTAAACATGAGAAGCGCAACCTATATTAGAAGTGCGGTAGCAAAAAGAGGATTTAGCAGGGTCTTGCCTAACGTCCGCGGATCAGGAAAAAGGTTGCTTGTATTAATGGCCGGATCAATTAGTTTGTATGGGGCCGCCATTCTGACATTTTTTCCAACTATCGAAGCATTATATAAGAAACACACAGTGCCCTTAGGCTTTTAACGAACGTTAGAAGTATAGAATTGGTAGCACTCAGGCGGTGTTGGCACCGGCAGAAACCATCCTTTGGAACCTAAAAGACAAAAGAAAAGGCAAAAGATATGGATTGATCCAAACGATGCCGGAGACGCTTTGGTTAAGGAGTAAAGGAAAAAGTGGCCAAGCATTTTCTTCAACGGCCAGGAGCGACACTACAAATGTCAATCTGGAGATCCAGGTGTGGCTTAACAGTATCAAGAGTGAAGACATTGTCTTTCTTGTGACTTTTTCAAAGTTGACTGGATAAGAGCAGTCCCCATACTATCTATATAGAATCGGAAAATCCTCTTCGGATTGGTGTGTTCTATGCACGACAGGAAGGTTCCCTGGCAGAGTACCTGGCCGTTGACCATATCAGAGCGAGGTGTATAACGAAAGATACCACAGCAGCAGACAAAAAGCGGTCGTTAGAAGCCGCACCAAGTAATGTCTGTATCACATCTATTCATTATGAACGTTGGAATAACAAGACTTTTGAGAACTAAGAACCATGCTTATAGGTTGGATTTTCAGAATGGAAAAAGGAGCAACAACCTTTTTCGGCCAGGAATTAGCCTGCCTGGCGAAGTGGAGAAGCCACTACCGTCACCCCGGCCTAATGACCCGGTGGCGTATCCGGTCATCCCCTACGACTACCTCCTAGTACTAATAAGCACGATCCGGGCTGGTTTTCAGCGAAATTTACAAAGGAATCGAGAGTTCTACTGCTTAGTGGTGTCGAAGTGGTGGGAAGACCCATTATTGAAGCTCAGACCCACTTCGGCCTCCCTGAGATAGGCCTCGCCCTATTAATGTTCAGCTGTTTGTACTAATTGTACTATTCAATCCCTTTAGAAAAAAAAGGATGTAAAACGAGCTACGCAAAATGGTGGCAGAACTTTAAATCAGCCGACGAAGGGTTCAGCTCTACCGACGCTCCTTTCTCATCAAGGGAGCATTAACTGCTCGGAATGAAATACATTGTACTAGCGACAGCTTTTCCAAAAAAAAAAGAAGAGAAATATTTTGATTTAGAGCGGAAAAACGAAAACTATCTGCTAAAATTATTTGGTTCTTACTAGCCAGTCTGTAATACCTGAACATGATTATAATACCGATAATATTTATTTATACAAATATTGCCAATCCAACGTTCAATTTTGAATCAGGTGACACTTGAGATAAACTAGCTCAGCCGAAACTGAACCGGATTATATGATATATATACTCAGTACTGGTCGTCCATTAGCCTCGAACTATTTATCCGCTACGGAAATCTAGACGTTGAACAAGTTATTTAGGTTCTCTACTAACCGAACTGCTTAAAGTGCGCAAATTATAAATTGTGGACATACTCAGATTTGAACAGTTGCAGCTCTATTTATTGCCTTTCCTCATGGGAGAGGGGCATTTTAGTTAGTTCTGTCTGTCTGTCTGCCTGGTTATCTATTCTCGTGTTGGTTCATTTCGCCACTCGTCATCCCCATCCTGGACACTCAGTCACTAATCTCGCATTGCTTCGACACCCGCAGCCGCTACGACGACTATCAGTTATTTCCATTGCCCCTCTCCTTTTATCGCTGTATTTGAATGTTGGTAATATGTAGCATTTGTTATTTTGTCGATATTCTAATTCCGAGTATTCTTTTTTTAGCAGTATTTCCGCCGCCGCCGCCACTACTTATTTCCATCGGCTCGATATGCGAATTCACCCGTTATTTTGACTCGAGTCCATCATAATGCTGTTACTTTTTTGTACCCTACAACAGCGGTTTTCGCTAAGCAACAATTAAATTCATCATTACTGACCTGTAACATACGATCATATGCGGCACAGAAACCGAAGCGTTTTATTCGGGCTTCTCTTATTATATATTGTCATTGGCCTTATTCACAATAGTTTTAGTACGTTTCGATAGCTTTTATTGTTTCTAAGTAGCCTCAACTTAAATAATAGAACACTCTTTCTTACGCTTACTTTCTAGTATTATACTGTATACGTACATACGTGTACCTGCATGTAAGCTTATTCAACTAATTCACGTCAAACGGTGTAAGATTATTTAGCCGTACATATTTAGATGTATTGAGTGTGTGCGCATGCGCGTGCGTACGCGCGTGCGCGGGTGTGCGCGTTTGTGTGTGTGTGTGTGTCTTTGTGAGTATCGTCGTCAATAGCCTATCTAACAACAACAACTCAACCTCAATCGAATCAACAAAAATATAACAGACGTTGGTCTTATATTTTTATCATTACTCAATGACAATATTAGTATTATTAATATATCCGTTGTGTTGTATTAGTCTTAGTTATATCCGTGATATTTATATATTATTATAATGGGGAAACTTTCATCGCTAACGCTCTTTCTGTCGTTTTGTTTCCCTTGTGTATTATCATATTCATATGCTATCGTGTCATTACTATCATTTATTGTTATTACTTATATATTCATTTGTATCACTCTCAGTAAATTTTCCCTTGCTTTTTTCCTCCCTCTCTTTCTTCGGCTTATATTCGTATCTCGAATTTGACTGTAATTTATATTTCATCATAAGGTTTACATTTCGTCCATATAATATTACATTGTAGGTATGTTTGCCACCATTGATATTATTACCATTACTGTAACTTATTTTCTATCTAATTCTATCTGCGCTTGATCTGCTCGTTCAGTACAATAGAACTCCTGCTGCTCTGTCCGTCTCCGTTTCGTAATCACATATCTAAACTGTTAACAATATTATTGTTATTATGATTATTATTATTATTGGCTGGCGTCCATTGTAACTTCTACTTAGGTAAATCTCTACGTTAACAAAAATTGCCAGCTTTCTTGAAAGCTACTTGCCCAAAGTGCCGCTTGCTACGACCCACCGCATTGCGCTGCACTGCGCTTATTATATTATCTCGTGGCTGTTGCGTATCTTCTGCGTTTTGTTTTCCTCTCTATCACCTAATGATCGACCGAGCGATCGATTGATTGATGACTACGAACAACCAACTAAGCCATTTTCTTTCCCACCTTCTCCGCTCCAGATTGCTTCGTTACTTTCTCTAGGCTGTGAGGGCTCATTTGTATCACTTTTTTTTGCAACAAATCTAGCCGACAGGTAGCGGCGCGAGCGCCTAATCTAATCATTGTTTGTTTGTCCTTTTTTGCGCAAACAAAGTTTGAGTGAAGACGAAGCACCTAAGGTGGAAACGACAGCCATAATTTAAAGACACCCCAGCGCATTGCTTTTTCAGCCAAAATCTCTGGCATGCCCGACGACCTATTCTCAATCTGTTCTCAACAGAACCGCAATGATGAAAATTCCGCAAGATTATACTAATTCTGCGAGATAATGAAAAGCAATTCTTATTGTTGCAAGGCTTGTCTTTACCAAAACACGTTATTTATCCCTGCAAAATCATCGTATTCGTTTTCTTTCGCTCGTGCATTTTGGGTTCACTTTCTGATCGACTATAGTTATTCCTCAAACATTATTATTGTTATTTATGTTTTTACATGTAAAATTGAGGGGTGGCCGTTTGTAATATGATTAGATCAAATTGTTGTCTTAAGAATAAAATAATCAATGTGTTCACCGTTATAAGGTTGCTGCCTACCGCCTAATAGAGCTCATATAGGGCCGACTTAGCTCCATAACAGTGGGCCGTGTTTCGTTATGATACTCCGAAAACGCTCTCTAGAGGGGCACATCTAGTTATAATAAATAACAGAACTTCTGAAAGGGTTTCGCTGTTGAACGAAAGGGATCTCTACAGTTCTTATTCCCAATGCCCATGGACCTCTCGTCTTATTGATACAAACTTATTACTGATTAGGGGCCCAGCTGCCTCCTTGATTTCATGAGGATATGTTCCCATAACGTGCCCTTTTACGAAAGTGGTTGCTACCTACTCTTCTATGGTTTCGTGAGACGATTCGTAGCTAATAATGTAGTAGATCGCATTCTCTTTAGACACAATCAGAGTTCAGAAATTAGTTGCATCGGAGTTGGGCATGCAGTAGCATAAAAGCGCATTGACGCCTTTCTGATAACCTTTTTCAATTCCGACGTCACGATCAATAAACGGTCGAAATAACTAGTCGTTTCGTGTTTTCTAATGACTTTGTTGGGTTGAACATAATCACTTCCTGTTTTATTTCTCGATGCATAGATCGAGTGTGCATGGCTTCTGTAAGTACATTCCGACAAAGAAATATATGAACTACTTTTTGCGAGACAAATTTATGTTGATCTTCTCTCCCTTTCCTGTTGCTGACAAGTGCGACGTGTAATGTGTTGTTTTGTACGAAAAACAATTTGTTTCGCAGTATTATTAATTGAACTTGCCACAGCAGCTCTTGGTAAGTTGTTCAATGATGCGGGCAACGTGGCATTTGAATCATCTACGGGAAAAACTGACGCGCGGTACTTTCCAACCCAGGTAGTTGTCGACGTTACAAACAAAAGCAAATTTATAGAGATACACATCAATCGCATGCCGTGCTACATCTTAGCTCCCGAGGGCGAGTCCTTCCACCCACGCTAATGTCATGTATGCACCGCGACACTGCGAGCGTGTGCGTGTGTGTGTGTGCGTTGAATCCGTTGAGTTTCGGTCCTTCACGTCGGACTACAAAAAAATTGAAGTTTTTTGTCTTAGGCTGGCTCGATGGCTCGAACGAAGTACCAAACTTTATTTATTCTGAAGCGCATCTCTGGTTCGTTTGATGATGAGGAACATTGTATGTTTAATATTGAGATGATGTAATAAACGTCAGCTTGGATGATGACTGCTCGTTGTGCCACGTTGTTCAGTTTAACGGAGAATGATATTTTTCAGCTTAATCGGAATCATCAGAATCGGACGCCGCATTACCAACCTGCCGCACTGGAGGTGGTGGAGTGGGCGGTACTTGAGGTTCCCGCGCCTCTACTCGTGTTATACCTCCTAAAGGAGTCGACTCTAAAGGAACGGTGCCTACCTGAACATCCATCTCCACCTAAAATGCGAGAAACACAAATATTACCAGGATAATGTCACCAAGAAGACACACTAAACGTTGCAGGCAAACCATCCGACTTGTGTTGACTGTATGTTTTTAGTTATTCTTTCACCACTCTTCAATTATCCCATCACATCGGACTTCCTCAAAAAAATATATATATTTTTCGTTGTGCACACAGTCTCAACCCTTATTTTGTCTGCCGGTTGCAACTGTCCCCGTTGCCTCAATCTAGAATATCCCCGTTCTAAAGTAACTCGATTTCCTTGGGTAAAATTAATTTTGACTTGTAGCGTTCCATTCGATTCGAACCATTACGCCGATAAACGACATAAAAATGCCACAATAACTTTCACGGAACAGTAAAAATTCACTTTTCTACTACTAGCATGCTATAACGCATTTAATAGGTACTTCAACTTTTATTCAAAAACAAAAAATTGGTAAAAGTTAAAAGCTCTCTAACATCTTTACTTAACCGCTGACGAGCATTACGTCCAACGGTAGTCAGTGTAAGGCTTTCACCATAATTGTATAATGCAAAATAAGTAATTCCGGATTTCTTTTCTGGAAAACCACACTCTGTGATACACGTTAGTCACAAACAGACTCACCATGGTAGAGTGATTTTCATAACATTAATTCAAAACATCTGGACATTTAGGACTTCTTTAAATTTCTCATTCTAAGAATATTTTCCAAGTCTAGGAAACGTACTCTCAAAATAATAGCAAAATTTACAGCAAAATTTACACTATTCGCTGTTTTATAAGTAAATAATGGTAAAAAATGTTTGTCACTATAACAGTTCATAATAATTAAAGAAAGAAAAAAAAAATTTCTAGTTAGTGTCATTGTTTTCTAGTAGAAGTACTCATGGAGTAGTTCTTCTACGAGTAGTGAACACTCATATGCAAGATCTTTAGGATCAAATATTGATGGTCCTGCTTATTAGAGGAGTCACTACCGAATTTTTAGTAACCTATCTCAGTCGCCACATCACGTTTAATCAGGAAAATCCAATGGAGAATCATATTTGATTATCTCGCTTTTCTTCTCAACTGCATTGCTTACATTTCGTTTCATACAACGGATATAATTTACTTGTCCGTCTATCACCAGATAAATGTGGGCCGACTTTTAATTAAAACAACTAAATCACAGACATTATAAATAAGAGCTTGTTAACGTCTACTAACCGTATACTCGTGTTTTGCGACATATCTGCAGTATTTCTCCACAGGCAGCTCCGCGTCGGTAGGGCACGTTATCGAACGGATCGTCGTATGTGAAACGGTCGAGGCAGGCATGGTGAATTCAACCCGCAATTGATCATTAAACTCCGTTGGGATTTGATCGAAAGATGTCAGTTCTAGGTCCACTGTCATCATTTGCTGTGTATACGCCCCTTGTCCTGCTCCAGAATATTGAAACGATATTTCTAGTTGCCATAGGTATAGTAGTGTGCTTATAGTTACATATTAGCACTTTAATTTAGTTGCGTTCACTGCAGAATTTTTAATTATTTTAACCTGCAAAATTGTGTTTTTCGTGGTGAAACGGCCAAGAATATCACCTTACTCACCTTCTTTGGGCAATCGAGGAACTCTCCATACAATGCATTTATAGGCCGGCTCGTATTTTGCCTGTCCGGCGGTTACTTCGATGAGCTGTTTTTCTATATTACCACCTGCCGCAGCTCCCATTATTCTCTCCAGGCCTTTAATTTTTCCATGCCGTCGATTTGAGCTTTTCAAGGCGCCGTAGCGAAAATGTTTTTCCACGCGGAACAGATATACCTAAAAAGTGAATTAAAATTTAATTGGATTGAACAAACATAAATGGCGGGTGTATCGCCCTTGTACGCCGTTATGATCTAATTAGCGCAGGTACTTATAGGAGATAACGATAAATCCACTTACTATAGGTATTAAGGAGACAAGCATCCGTTCAGACGAAAGCTAATTATTTCTAAAACGAAATAGCGCGTCAGTTCCGAAATTTGTTCGGGGATCAGCTGATATTCGATTTTCGCGCGCTCCGAGAAGCTCCCATGAATATCAAGAACAAACTTTGTGTCCGTTATTGCCTATTTTCGCGCAGCTTTTCGAGGAAGACCTTCATGAGGTAAACCGGAAGATCCTCTATAGAACTTAATATTTAGGTACCAATAATTAAAAGGTTCAAAAATTCATTAAAGTGGCTTGAGAAGCCATCTTTAAGATAGCTATTTCAGAGATAAGAATATCAGTTGCCAATAGGATCGTCTGAATTAGCTCGAGTAGTGGCCTTTTTGAGATCTTTCAGGTCGTTTTGTATTTTTGCAAATTTTCGGCCGTTTGAGCAAGGAGAAGTGTCTTTGCACTTTTGTTCTTTATTCTTGTTCAAATGAAGCGGCGCTCATTTGTCAATTTCTTTTCATCTTGCGAATTCCATCGCCATGGATAAATATTGTATTTTACCGTACGCCAACTCCAAGTACTAAAATCTGTCAACTTTTAGAGAGTCACCTTTCACCCCAAAATTCTCGTTTGGAATTTTCTTCGTCAACGGCTCACAGCATTTCTTATAGTAGTAGATATCTTATCAAATACAGGGCAAGCTGTTCCTGGCACTGTAATTTTAAAATGAAAAATTCATACTCGTACAGCATTCAAATTTTCGAATTTTATAGAACTCATTGAAACTTACTGCTGTTGTTCTCTTAGTAAACACATTGAAGTGAATAATTTCGAATTCAAAAAAGTGGAAGTACATCTCAAACACGAAAAAATTCTCACAAAATATAGGCTCGCTATAAAACAGCATTATTTTATTATTTAAAATCAACTTTTCTTGCACCTCATATGTATACATAGGGAAAAAACGTGTTATATATAAATTACTCTATATAAGAGTATCACCAAAATCAACTTAAGATGGCAAGAACAAAAGCGAAAAAAACTTATTGTCTCGTAAGCTTAGGGGCCCATGGAAAAATGTCATACATATATATTTAGATTTCACAATACATCCATGTACGAGGGCATGGCCTTCAAATGAACATTTAGCACACATTCTTACACAACATAGGTTTAGGGAAAATATTTGTCGCACCGGCATATTTGTACGAGACATATGCCTATACAAAGGTTGTATGTACGTTATAAAATCAATATCACCCCTTAATGTGCCACAACCTCTGTTATACGTCGGGTATCTGTTAAGGCCTAAATTTGATTAAGTATAATTTTTTTTTAAGTCATCTACTCGAATAACATATTTGAATAATTACTTTTAAATATTAGATTGTTTATCAGGTTGTTCTGTAGGAACCCTGTTCTGGGCTCTTGTTTGTTCTTTGCTTTTATAAGCACATACCCAACATTCAGGGATAGGAAAGAACATAGCGATGTCTTCGCACGGAATTTGACCGTGCTTCCGGGATGAATAGCCAGGCACAAGGACCTCAGCCTTGAGTTGCACTTTGGGAGGGCTAACCCTTAGCACCGCGGTGAGCTGAATGGGCAGTTCTCGCTGGCGTGGCGGGCGCACTCGGAAACGCATTAACTCGAAGAACGTGGCATCCGGCGGACGCACTTTGATCACCTAATCACCAACAGAATCGACAACACGTGAAACAACATCGGCCAGAAGAGTGACTCCAAGACTTTGCTCACACCGCAGCCAACGTTTAGGAGGATGAATCAAAAAAAAATTAGAAGTGGAAGGGCGCATTGTATAAAAAAAAAAAAAAAAAAACTAGTTTTCAGCTTATAGTTTGTTATTCATTTAAAGTCTTACTTTTACAGGAAAATATTCGACAAAAGACAAATTCGAATTGGCAACAAAAGGCCATAGGTTATTAAATTAATAAGGTGCCATTTAAAAGTACCTTATTTTCTATAAACTCTTGTCTCTCAACACACGCATGAAATTCGCAGTCTTCAACCCGAATCCACTCTTCCGTTACAATCGGCATAATGTCATGCCGTCCAACGATTTCCTTCCCTTGACGAGTCAATTCATTGATCCCGACTTCTACATCAGGCATTCCATTGACAAACGCTAGAAAAAAAATTCGAACGCGCGCTTTTTGGGAGCACACGTGGCCAACTTTGTCAATATCAACCACGTACTCATCCACGACCATGGCTTGAATCTCCTCACACTTGTACGTGAGAGCACGATCCCGGTGGATTTGCAATCTGAAATGATAACCTTTCTCATTCAATAACTAATCAATAATAATTAGAGCAAGATCAAATGTAAACATTTTAACGTATCAAAGTCTGAGTTTATGTCGACTATATGTTTTACTGGTTATCTTTCATTATTTAATCTTTATTCAGTCCTGAGCATATACGATATGACTAAGAGGGGCAGCGATTCCAGGTGTTAATGTTGTTATCGCATGTTGATCCACACAATTATCTACCTTCGAGATGGAACTGCGTGAACGAAAGGTGGAAGCGATTATTAGATACAAACAGATCGCCACTAACCGAAAGAGGACATCTTCGATGACTTGCACAAATGTTCTTATGCTATCGATATCTGAAGTTCCTAACTTGAGAAGCTGAGTAAGTTGAGGGACGTGTTGAAGTGGGAGACCTAGTTTAGCTACCGATCCCATTGAGTTTACCTGTAATTGGTACGCAGAAAGGCCACTTGAATTTGAATTTGTGTACAGTGTTGCAGAATATTAGGCGGCGCTAGCATCAAGCGATCCTGGTAGGAATTCAAGATGCTTTTTTCAAAAAAATTTTTTACCTTGCTTTTTTACCAGTTTGCTTATTAGCTTACTTATGGCTTTGCTAAAGGTTCGAAAAATAAGCTTGTTCAAAAAGCGTTGTCAACAAAGTTTTATCTTATTATATTGCCTTTACTCTTTTCTGAAATACCCTATACTGAATCTAACATTCGATCCTATGGATAACAACTTCGACGAAAGCGTATAAATATAATACTCACACAATCGATTTGTTGAACGAATTTAAAAGTAAATCACCCTTGTTAAACTAATCGAGGAAGACTAATACTGTGTTCCCTGTTGAACGCTGCTGCTCGATACGAGTGCATCTATTAAACAGAACCTACAAATCTGAGACAACTCGGGATAAGCACTATCCAGATAAAAAGGAAAATCGTCGGATAGAAGTATTTGAACTTCATAGATTCGAGAGAATCAACGGCATTTTATTACGTGTATATACGCTATATTATTAGTTTACCATAGATCGACTCCTATGATCGAATACGTTAAAAGGTTGCAAAGATCAGCATCACGCTTTTTAAGGGTTACAAAGGCCAGACCATTAATCCAACACATTTCTAGAATATTATCACAGTCGTACCTGTCCCGACATGACTTTGGCAATTTGTCCTTTGCGGACGCCAACGGTCTCCTTGTAAAAGGTGTACTGCAGTTTGATGGTGAAGATCTTTTTGAACTGGTCAAATTGCTGGTGCGCCATCTCCGACAGCGAGTAGCAACCTTGAAGAGGGACTTCCTGTATAGGATCCGAATCATCTCTTTTGTTCATCACCCAAAGAATAGTTGTGTCTGCAAACTTCACGTGCACTGGCTTCCAGTATCGATTTCCTATTAAAATAATATTGAAATTAGTTTTAGCGGCAGATCATTCTCAAATACATTGTGTAAACATTTGACCACCTGTGCAACGCATAACCAAATTTATGTTATCGAACCGGACTACGATTAATCATAACAGACACGCGGCAGGCACGTAAAAGTAGGCAGGTTTCTGCCTATAAAAAGTGAAGTAGGAAAAATCATTTGCTTATTTAGGAAAATCAATCGTATAATGCTAGTGAAAACTATTAACGAGATGCCTCACAATGCGCGGCTGCTTTTTTGATTTCTATGTGAATTACGGCATTGATATTGAAGAGACGCATACTATATTCAAGGGATTACACAATAGGAGAGAATATAAGGCGATAACTTATTCGCAAACGGTAACGGTTTTGCCGTCTATCGACACGGAACTTTCTCAGTGAAAGCACTTTTTCTTTCAATTAATATTGTTGTATTATTGCAATTATAACTGACTGCGTATAGTATTATATTATATATATATATATATATAGATAAGATATTTACGATGACAATGTCTACACGACAATGTGGAATTAATAATATCTAGATGTTTAACTCATACATGTCACAGGTGAACTTACCTGTGAACTTCTTCTTATTAGGCCACCGAAGGTAGAAATCCCAGCCTTGGCTGACGTCAACTTTAGGCTTCCACTCGGAAAGGGGCTGCGAAATATCCTCGTCATATAGAGGAGTTGATGGAGACAGGGGTCCTGTCTGCTTCGCTGCGGAGTCCCCAAGCGCTGGCGGAGGTCCAACGTCCTCCTTGCCATCTTTTCCGTCCTGTCCTTCTGATAACAAGGCGTCTTCGAACGCATTGAACAATTCCTCATCTGCCGTTTTCGCAGCCTTCATTGAGCCCTAAATCATCAGCCAGACGCTACATGTAGTAATTACGACATTTACTAAGTACAGTAAATTTTCGCCATGTTTGAACATTGAACAACTACTACAAATTCAAAATTAATAATATTCCAGAGCCAGAGTGAACAAATTTAACAGGAATTAGTCAGCTTCACAGGGTTACGGGGTGATAAATTAAACATTCAAACTTTAAGCTGGCATCAAGTTGTGGGCTTTTGTGAAGGCGATTTAAAAAGTGTCTCGCGCCACAAAGCTTCAGTGGCCTTCATCGACAATTAGCTATCCCCTCTGTATTTAGTACATCGTAAGTGTTCTATACTTCCATTTATCACAGGCATGCAAAACGGCTTATACGGTAACTGTATACACCAATTCAAGTTACTTTTGTAGGCGGTTAAAAAGAATGACTTACACGAGGTGCGTGAAAGAAATGTGGTGAACAAAATTGATAGATATAACTATGATAAGTCACTTTGTAATTTCCCTTGAAGGACTTCTATTGCGGAGTCAAGTAAACATCAATTTTATGTAACTATACGAGACATTTGTTGGCTTTTGAGAATATAATTATCGTCGCAGTTTTGACTAAAAAGTGACAAGAGTATGAACAGGTCATATTCGTCGTTAATTGTGTTCGTAATGTGATAGTATCTTAGTGTACAGATATAGTGGAGGTTCCTTGTATTTTAGTGGGACTCTTGTATAGCAATGTTACGCTCCCGTTTATCAGGGATCATCAAAACAGCTTATGTGGAAATTAATTACCTTGTCAAATGGATTGAAACGATCCGGTTGCACCTGGTATCCGGCTTGGCGTGAGGGACTTTTTGGGGGTGGTAGAAGTTTGATAGGCGTTGCCAGTTTCGGTAGAGGGACACCGGCCCCACCCAAATCAGCAATTGGACGCAGTTTGGGTTTGATCGTCACCCTCATGTGTTCTTCCTCTTCGTCGGAATCAAATGAGTCCTTTGGCTCAGCAAGATTTGCCTTTTTGACTGGGGTATTGTCCGGAACCTGAATGATAATCGGCAAATTATCCCATAGCATGTATGCGACATAAGAAACTAAAAACTGAAAGATTCACTTCAATTTATTTAGAAACTATAGGACTTATCTTGAGAACAAACTGATAGTACAATGTTCCACAATAAAATGATATCATCTCCAGTGAAGTTGATGAATAGAGCAACCGACATAGAGGGGATAGCATGTATCGAAAAATGTAATGGAGGACAAAAAATGTGCAATGTCGTAGCTTTAGGTAAAGCACGCATTAAAGATTAAACAAGTACGGCTGATTTATTGCACGCAACATTTTTGTACAACAAGATCAAACAAGAACAATTTACTTTTTACTTTTTACGCCCGTCATTGATTTATACGATGCATATAATATATCAGTTGATATCGCTGTTTATATCTAACTAAGAAATATTTATACGTTATGTGTGTAATGTAGAACTGGAGATGAATCAGTATCCACAATTGTCTATTTGACTGACCTGCGTCGTCGGTATCAGGCCTTCGGAAAGATAATCCGTCGAGTCGTTCTGAAAACTTTCTCCCCCAAAGCCTCCGCTGATATCGACCGGGTTACGTCCACCTAAGCCTTCGAACGGATCCAGCTCGGCTACCCCACCATCAGCTGTTGAATTAAACTTCGAGGCGAATGCACCCAACGTGCTTTGATCTATATCAAAAAAGGGAAGGTGAGCTGAGTTGTTATGGGTTCTTACCTTTCCTTTGGAGGAAATAAACAATATACAGATACTTTTTTCTTTCATAATACGTTATGAGAGGCTCAATGATAGTTGTTTTCGTAGGCATTTGTATAGTAGGTAAAAACTTGAATCCTGTTAGCTATTTTCAACGGTACCGTGTGATGAGGGCAAAACGACTGAAACAATTTGCCTCCCAGGGTCCTGTCGTAGGACACTGAACAACCCAATCACCGTCTATAATTATATTCCTACTTCTGGCACACTATGTTAATAATTAATTCAACAGCATTGTGCAATTCCTCCAGCCTTTTGAGGTTCATATGCTCCGGTTGGATTATCCAACGATCAGCGAGATGTGCTGCTGCGCTAAGGTGCTACATTATCAATGAGAAGATCAGGGCATAAAATTTTTCGCTGGTTTCAGCTGGTTTTAGCGGGATTAGGTGTTCGAAAACACTTGGTGTCCTCTTTGGCTTTCTTTTACAGGTACATTTACTTGTCTTGCAACGTGGCTATATTATACGGACCGCTCAATTGCGTGGAATCTCATTTTCGAAGAAGTTAGCATTAGCTGTGTGTATATTTATCACAGTTCAGCCGACGATATCGACGTAACTCTTCTTACAGGTATTGGCTGTCTATTTTCCAGGGACGAGCAAAGGTATATTTTACTGTAGTACACCCTCTAGCCTCTGACGTAAGTGAATCTCTGATTTGAAAAACCTTCCCTTGTTATCTAGCCTGAAAAGTCTTTCTTCTTGATATTATAGTACATAGCGTACACTATTTATGATGCCATGAGTAAATTTCTTATGTCTACAAAGAAATTAGAATAGACTCTCACCGTAAGATGGTAAGTATTGGATTAAGCCGCCAAAAACAGAATCTGATATTTATACACGTACCTGTAGCTGGAACGATGTTTTCTGTATCGAAAGGGTCTGCTGATTCGTTGGTAAAGGTAAATGGAGTGTTTTCAACCACTGTTGCAGACGCCGCTGGTGCAGACGCAGCAAACGCCGACGAAAATGAGACATCCGTCGCCTCTGCTTCTGTTATCAAGGAAATCAAGGTTTTATTACCGTAGGTATTATTAATTAATCAAGGTAATATTATTTTTAACTGCACAGCCGCAGCCTATATTGGGCTCGCCTGAGCTACTCAAGCAGCATTAAGAAGATGCAGTTGAACTATTCGCCAATATTGGTAGCAACACGTACGTGGTCGTTTCGTGCTTCCCAATTCTAAGCTCATTTTGATTGGCACTTTTTACTACTGAAAGTACAGAGTTTTTATAGTAGTTTTAAGACCACGTTGAGTCTAACAGTAAAGGTGAATCCACTTACCATCATTCTTTCCGAATGGATTATTAATTCCGACGTTTACAGGTGGTAGAGTTGCAGTTGGACTAAACGGATTTGAGTCCTGCGATGTCTTTCGACTAAATACATTTTCAGATTTTGGGGGTGAGGCGATTTTGTTCGTTTCTCCTCGACCAGTATTTGTCATTGTAGCTGTACTACCAGGTGAAAATGGATTTTCCGGCGATGAAGAACTTTTCTTCTTAGCCGTGGACGATCCAAAAGGATTTTCCGGGCTGGAAGGTTTAGCCGCAGCAGTATTTCCAAGCGAATCATTCGGGAGTGAAACGTCCTTTTGTTCGGTCT
Organism: Varroa jacobsoni; assembly: GCF_002532875.2. NCBI lineage: Eukaryota > Metazoa > Arthropoda > Arachnida > Mesostigmata > Varroidae > Varroa > Varroa jacobsoni. The sequence goes on along the minus strand of NW_019213197.1, from coordinate 106,350 downwards.
CGCTCATACACGGGTTCTCCGGAAAACAAAGCGATCCATGCTGTGAGTTCTCAGGAGAAAATGGGTTGCTGGCTTTTCTACCGTTGTTTGCGCCGTTCGATGTAACGGATCCACACTTAATGTCAACCAAGCTATCCTCTTTCGTGATAGAACTCCGTGTGCTGCTTTGTTTGCGTTCTGGTTAACAATGGAAATCATCATGACATTATATATATATATATATATTCATCTCGCATCAGTCGATAATCATTCAGAGCAAAAACAAGCCATATTTGTAGGCAAGGGGCCACCTACGTCGAGATGAGAGTAAGCTTATAGTTATTAAAATTATCTCGTTGATCATTCCATGGCTTTTTTTCTCTGTCAAGCCAACGTACAGATTCCTCACCGAAAAGAAAACCGGGCACCCATTTTTAAGGCAATTTATTCGCCAACTTATTTGCAGAACTTAGATACCATTACTCCCACTAAATAAGATATCCGTATAGCGAGTTGCTTGCCGCTCAATAGTTTATTTCTTGAGCTGTAGATCTTTATATAAACTCCTACCTATTTTTCATCGCCGGTCCCTATTTCGTGCAAAATTGGTACTTTCCCGTCGAAAGTGTTACAATCTATATCTATGTAAACGGTTGGCATCGAAAGCTCTCACGGCCTAGTACATGTAGGATTCGCCTGCCTGATGAATAAATCGTCAAAGGCAGTTTCTATTTGTGTAGGCAATTTAAGACGGGAGGCCGCCCTTGGATCAGGCTAGCCGTTAGCTAGGAAACACCTTTATCTAGCTGTCCTGAGCCTGGCTTGTGCTTCAAACTTGGAAATCTCCAGCTCCAAAGCGCTCAAATCGGTTTTATATATACGCAGTCCTCATTGTTTTAGCTATACTTTTCTTGGAAATCGTAGATTGTTTATGCTGATTGCACAGAAGATGCGGCTAAGTAGTGACTGCTTAGCGGAAGTGCAAATTATGCAGTAAACGCACAACCGTCCAAAGGAAAGTACCGGTAGTCAGACTGAACGGATACGTAATATATTCAGGTGTCAAGGCTCAAAAGCCAATTTTCTAATAAGTGCAGTACATGTTAATATTCAATTTATAGCAAAACTTAATTCAAATCATTGACTTATGTTTCCTTGAAAGTATGCCGTAGCAGCGCGTGCCAAAGATGGCGACGTGATTTTTTGAGACACGGTATATCCAATCTTTACAGGTGCTACCCATTTTTCATAAAATCGTACCTTTTTCGCGCAAAAAACTACGGTACCATCTTAAATCCGGTTGTCCAAAATAACTTAGTAGAGGTAATCGGAACAATAATAATAGTGGTACTAATAATAATAAGAATAATAATATATATATTGACAAATAAATATATTTACAACGCAATATGAAATTCCGACGTCAGTGTCAGTTTGCGTTATTGGTATAACAGACTATGTACAAATTCATTGCACAGTGAGCGGTATGGATAATAACATTACTGGGTTTACCCACTTCGAGGCACCGGTACGGAATGCATATAAGATCCGTATCTCTTCAGACGCAACCAAGTTAACTAAAAATGATGCTCCTACTTCAAGCTCGATTCAGAAGAGTCGGGTCTGTATATAACTGTTTAGTAAACGTAGCGGAAATATATGGAACAAATCCGGAAAACGAGGCCTGCTATTGTAAACACGTTGTCTTATCTGCGCCTGGTAAACGGGACCTCCTGCGCGAAACGACCTCCTCGCTTGTACGTCGTCCCTTGTAGTATTTCTACAACTTGTATTGAAATTTTTCGTTTAGTCATTTCCTCAATGAAAAATTCATATAATTTCATGCTTACACACTTACACAGGAAATCAAACTGGTCTAATCGTTCTATATATATATACATATAAGGTTCTAATTAGCCTGCTAGATCTTAGTGCATCAATTATCACTATAACCCAGGCACCCACAGAACTACAACTATTACAATAGCAATTATCACATGCTTATCCAAGCAAATGCTCATTTGTTCAAAATAAGCTTTTCGTAATACCTGAACATCAATAATAGTTAATGTCCAACCGTTGAGGTCTACGCACCTTGAATTGCAGCAGCCGGAGGTGGCGTAGGTCTCTGGAGTTGGGTTCGATCCATATTTGTTAGGTTACTCAAAGGTAGCAATGGGAACTGTGGGGCTGGCTGGTTGTTAAGAAGCGTTGGAGGTTCGGGGGCTTTTTTGCTGCCGTCATTGCTACCGAACAGTTCTTCTTCCTGTTGCCGTAGCTCACTCTCAAATACATCCGAGCCTGGCGTAGGCGCGCCCGACACCGGGCCTGCCGATTCCGATAACAATAAATTTTTATATATATAAAGTATCACTTTTTTTTTTGCCTTGGACCGTAGGAAACAGGCCCAGATATGCATCGTTGTTTCATATATGTAAGTTAATAAATAAATAAATAAAAATAAATAAATTAAATAAATAAAAATGTTAAATAAATGGAACTAAATCATGTAGAAATTTAATGTTGGCAACCAGTAGTAGCCGAGTCCGATGTGTCCTTTGAACAGCCCGTCCTAGACGAATGATCATCTCATTTTTTTAAAAAAAGTTGGCAGTCGTAATCTAAGAGATGTCTATATGTTTTTACCTACAATTCTGCAGCTGAAATCTAAACACATTTGAAATTACAGTACTTCTTACAGATTAGCGAATTTACTTATTTGTATTAGTTCCAGCCTATCGTGTAGGTTTTTTCACTGGCCTATCGTTTTTCAACCAGATCAAAGGTTTTGTCCTGTATATATAAGGGCAACATAGGCGTTTATGCTGTCATATGCTCACCAGGTACGTTGGTCGTTGGCAATTCGAGTCCCTGCTGGACGTCTTTAAAAGGATCAAACGAGTCCTTAATGCTCTGCAGCATCTGGGGTAGCTCATGGGGTGGCAAGTCGGCCTGTGCCTGAGGAGGCACGTCATCCAAGTCGATGCTTTTTTTGCCGAACGCCAGCTGAAACGCGTCCACGGGTACAGCACTGTCGCTGGAAGGCGGCGGTAGTGTGGGGGCCACAGAAGGAGCTAAAGGTGTTACGGGAACACCTTCCGACAGATTCCCAACAACAACCATCTGATCCGTGAACGGGTCGATTGACGCTGCCGTCGCTACAACGATTGTTTAAAAACGAAGAAGGCATACTTATTTACACTATTAAAATGCATTGCTTGTTCGACTGTTTCTCACAGTGTTCCCCAATCCAATGGATTGTCGCCTTTGGATACACAAATTTTTGGTCAGAGATATATTGTCCTAATTGTATGAAAGGCCAAGAAGTTAATGCCCAAGACAAACGGCCACTTGGTCTAGCATAAGTAGACATCAGTCTCAGTGGATACTCGACCACAGAGTTAATCGGAATACTCGCTATATTAATAACTAACACTTACGATTGAAGGCACTGCTAACTGTGGCTAACGTGTTGGTCGGGTTAAGAGTCGTGGTACTTGAGGAAGAGACTATGTTTGATGCTTTCGCTTCTGTAGGTGCTAACATATCCATGAGTTCCGGTACTACGGCCTGATCTACTACGGCAGCGTCCGACTCTGAAAATGGGCTTATTGGCGAAGGTGGCGGAAGCCCACCTTTTGATGAAAGTGTCCTGCAAAGGTAGTAAGTGGCTGTTTCTACATGGTGCAGGCCGATGTATGTATTTCTAGCTAGCTAATTAGGGATAGCCTAGTTTAAAAAAAATTTTTTTTTCATTTATGCATTTACACTCAAACATCCATATATATATATATATATATATATACCATAAATCAGCGTATTATTACGCTCCTAATGTCCACATTAAGACTAGGCTAACTGATCTACTCTATTGTAGAGCTGCTTTCACTTTTATCTACCTAAATATAGCTGACTGCGCCTTATACCATAAATTAGGATAAAATGTGTTTTACTGTGTCTGCTTTCAACGCATAACTATTTATTGTTGATGTCTAGCAAACACACAGTACCCATTGTTTATACTCAGTAAGATTTCTCTCAACGTGTACTTTTACGCACAAAAAAAGCTCAGCTAAGATCTATGGATTTTTCTTTTATACAGCCATACTGAATTTCCAACTACATTACAATCTAATCCTTCATAATCTTTATGAATCTTTATGAGAAGGAGTACGCCGCTTTGAAGGCAAAACATTTTTGATTGTGCATTCACATGCGTTGCTCTTAAAATGAATGCTTAGAAAAAAAAAAATTAAAATTAATGCAGTCTATTAGTCGAACTAAATTACTCGAAATCGCAACACGAGCTTTATTTCACTACATAAAAGGGAATATAATAGCAAACATTTGGTATAGAAGAGTAAAAAAAATGCAAGGGACATCCTGTGAAGTACCGATGATAGAGGTCGTCATCGTCGTCTTTGTCAGCAAATTCACTGGCAATTGCCTGGAGCAGAGCTGCCCCGGTTCGAATCGTATCTTCAGTGCTTAGCTGTTGAGGTGCGGCGAGTGTTGGAGGGTCGAATGGATTTGTTGACGAGCGACGCGAAGCGTTTTTGAAGAAGTTTTGCACGTCATCAGGAATGTCTACGGGTGAGCATTCAGTTGAACTGAACAGAGATGAGCCTGCTGTAGGCCGCGAGGGTGGCCGAACCCGTGGATTAGGATCTTCTTGCACTCCTGATCCAGATGAAGAGCCGCCGAAAGGATTCACTCCTCCAGAAAGCGACATCCTTTTCTGCGTTAGCTGTGCCACCTGTTAAAGAACAGACGATCTTTTTAATTTAGTAATTTATTTTGTAAGTAAGCAGCAATAATACATGAAACGGGGTCCCATCAATAACTTGCCTCCTCAATTCCTTTATCAATCTTCTGTGTGTCAAAGGGATCCTCTTCGTCCAACTTGACAGTTGATCCACTGTCCTGTACCACCGGCGAAATAAACGACGTGTCGAAAGGGTCGACCTCGAGAGGAGTTTTCGGGATCGCCGAAGGACCAGAAGAAGGGCTGAAGTGTAGAAGTCCAAACGTGCTGCTGTGAATAGGTAGTCTCTAGCGAGCAAGTCTTCAAGTAAGTTTGAAATAGAAGATATTCCCCTGGTTTTGTGTAAGTAAATTCCTAAATAAAGCAACTTCTTAAAGTGAATCTACTTATAATCTGGGCGAATTTGGACGAAAAAAATTCGGTAAACATTCTATGTACTTCGACTAAACAGACCAATGATATGAAAATACACGAGCGCTATGGCCAACTTTATCTCCTCTGACATTTAATTAATATCCAGCTTTTTCTACCATCTACAAATCACCAGAAGCCCAAGTATCACATTTCTGGTTTCCTTCGGTGCAAAATAAAAGTTTAGAATGGGTTTATCAATGATCTATAAATCGTAAAAAATCTACTTTTCGACGTATAGGCGAAAACGTTCACGAAAATCAAGCTTGTTGGAGTCTGTGCTCCTGTTATACTGTATTTTAACACTTTTCCTTATAAAGCTCACCTGTAATAAGCGAAGGAAAGTTTTGGTTCTCCCCCGTCGTCAGTGGCGCTTGCAGATGACGCGTCTAGGCAAAGAAAATCTGGAGTTTGCTTTTTGTCGAAAGTGTTTAGGGCTCGCTCCCATTCTGTAACATTAGATAATTAAAGCAATGAGACTAAGCAATGGCAGACGAAAAGAGCAGAAGCCGGCCCGATAATGCCCATACATGATAAACCATATCGTTCAGAAAGCAAAGGCCACCTCGTTTTGCTAACAATCTAATCTTTTGTCAGGAAAATTAAACTCATCAAACAAATTGTGCCTGTATATGTCTAATATATTCCTTTCTCAGAAAAGAACGCTCATCAGTATTCAAAAGCATTGGTTTGACCTCATGGCCGCTCCATATACTTACTACGATTACAACTATCGTCGAAAGGCAGGGAGGCGATCGACGTAACCGATGCTTACTTTAAATCAAGCACCTCGGCCGTCAACTAAAATGTGGATACTTCTTCATGCTCCAGGGAGCATCAGATATGCGATCATCCATGAAACTTACTTTAAAAGGAAAGTGCTGTCCTTTACCAGGGGTAGCCCATTGGATCCTTGAATATTGTTATTTTAAGAGTGTCAGTATATGTAAAGGTCGGCCAGGTTTAAAGGCAGCGCTTTGAACAGTTTAGCGGGGACACTTGGATGATAGGGTGAATAAGCATAATATATATATATACATATATATGCACCTTTTGAATGCTTTTTCAAGAGCCATACGGTGGATTAACGTCCACATTAAGTTAAAAATGGCGTAACCAGAGCTATTATTGATTGTAAATGTTGAAAGTAAGACTTACTTCCCAAATATTTATATATTGCTTAAAGACGTAAGTACACAAATAGTAATTAGGTATAGTTTCTATGGGCCTTTTTACGACTATGCAAACGATAATAAGCGGGTCACTGCTTCATTTTTAGATTTAGTATACTTTTCATTACAGTGGTTGCCCACTGGTCAGCCTAGATAAAATGATAAAAACCATTGATCAATTCTGCTGCTGAACACACTTCCCATCATTTTTAGAACCACCATTCTATTCCGGGAATTTGTCAATAACTATTAACGTTTTTATATACATTATAGTGTCATATTAATAACCATATCAATTAATGTAGGGAAATAAATTATTACCGTCAGCGTCTCTGCGTTGTCTAAGCGCCTCCCTTTCACGTTCCTCTTTTTCACGCTTGGCCTCTTCGAGCGACTTGACACCTTTATACTCTGGAATAACAACGGCTTCCTTCTGCTCTTTAGCGATAATTTCCTCGACTACTGAGGACTCTTTGACCTTCTCGATGCTTTGAACTGTCGAAGCGACCGCAGTCTCAACCTTTCCGAGGAGCTTATTAAACAGCTCCCAGTCCTCGCTGGATTTTTTTACCTTTTTCATTTCGAAAATAGCCGACGTTTGATTATTCACGTTCACTATTTTACTCTTGATAGGAAAGCCATTATTCTAAATTCACAATTACCTTATCGTCAAATAGTAAGTTAAACGGAAATACGAGTTATAGATACTTAATTCCTGATTAGTGAATAACTTGTATCCTGCAATAAAGTACTTCAAAAAGCAAGTAACTTCAAACCTAACAAGAGGTCTTCGAATTCTTAACTTAACGAAATAGATTAACAGTTGATTTGGTCACTATTATTGTTATTAAAAACAAACTTTTTGGAAGATACAGTATTGAGAAAAGTGGTCGAAAAGCGAACTGATTATGTTTCTCGCTTATCTTTAAGCGAACAGACGTTCGACGACTAAAACGGATAATAAAACATCTAGGTATCTCAAGCAGTATTACCTTTTGGGATTTGGTAGCAAATAAAAAAAAAAAAAAAAGACAGTGGACTGACTAACTCTGAAGTGAAGCCTCCAGAGAATGTTAAAAGTTCAATAGTATCAGTTTCTAAAATCAATTTTCTTTTAGCTCGAAGAATACTGTTCGAAGTAACTAACATTGCTCCGTGCTTCCCTTTCGTATGTAGATGCAGTATCGCATGGGCTTTTACTGCTTGCTATAATCGTGTGCAGCTCTCGTTCTTCATAGATAGTGTTACACATTATGATTTTGCTATAATTTACGCGGATCAGCGAACTGATTGATTTTTGTAAAAAAGCAAGGCTCTCACCGACGTTACCGGTTCCAGAGGGTTTGAAGCCGACTGGGCGCTATCGCCCTCATCCTTTTCAGCTTTTGGAGGGAGCACCGTTCGTACCTGCAGCAAAGATCATCGTCAGACTGACTCACTTGTTAAGCTTACATGCATATTAACTAAAACACTGTAGACTACAAATACTAGAAGTTTTTCTGAACATGCGAATGCTTAGCCGGCAGTACCCCTGGCCTATTTGACTGCAGTTACAATGGTGTTTGTTAGGGAAGTTTTTCCTGAGGTAAGAGTTAACTGAATTGAGAACAAATGACTTTTTGTTGTTTTTAGTAGAAAACTGTAAAAGACCTTGGACTTATAGAAGAAGATAAAAAAAAAATCGTATACAATTTTATTAAGAGGCCTCAATGTATCTGAAGCTGGCGCTGTTCGTCAATGACAAAAACAGTAACTAATTTAGGCATTTTCTTTAACTTATTGCTTGCCGACAATAGCGAAGTTCCTTGTCACCAATTTTGTTTCAAATTAAATTAAACCGATGCGTGTGTATAGCATAATAAACAGAAGATTTAGTGTGCTTAAATTTTGAAAATTTAAGCTATTGATGGTAGCTTTAATAATTTAAGCACTCAATTGTCTGAAGGCCACCTACTTATTCAGTACCCTGTATCGTCTGTTGTGTATATAGTTGTAGACTATCTAATTTGTCAAGAACTTTGATTCACAAAACTTGAAATTCTGTTCAACTGCTTTTAGGTGAGCCCACTGATTAAGTTATATAATAATAATCATAAAGAATCCTTGTAAGAATTTAATACTCCATTAATACTAACAAATGTATTTCAACTGGCCTTACGGCTCATACGATTTATCTAATGTTTTTCCGAGCTTTCATATCAGCTATTATTGACGATCATCGCTTCGAAGGGCTAGTTTAATCCTTTTTCTAATGAGATTTCATTATTTGGCGGAAAGACGTCTGATATAACGAAATAAGAATAGCTATAATGTCGATAATCTTTGCAATCGTTGCCCTCTGAAGAGCTTTTTTTTTTGCAGGCATTAATAGATGACAATAAGAATAACAATATTAGTTTGTATTTACCCAATAACAAATATAATACGTAAAGTTCTAAGTGAATTAAATTGACATTTTGAAGTCATGAAGTCGGACATGAGAACTTTGGAAAACTCCACAGGCTGCTATAAGAACCTTATAACGTCAACCATATATAGCATCTAGATATATGTATAGATATCCAAAGGGAGATACCATCACACTTGGAAATGGAGGAGAGGAATAATGAATGACATATTGAGAAGACAACGTTTTCAATGTGTACCATTAAAAACAAGATTTGTTCTAACTGCTCAGCCAACTCTGAATTTGTTTCGTATTGGTTTCCAATACATTTGTATTGAATGAAGACATATATTTAATATATCTTGGTTGGCATATTAATCCTGTTTCTGAAACATCACTAAACCATAAAAATGTTTGATTTGGTTTTTTTTTAATATAATGTTTACATTTTGGCATTTTTCTCTTGAAATAAATATATTAGGTTTTTCTACGCATTAGGTAAAAATTCGGAAAAAAAACTATTGTAAGGCAGCTCAAAACGCATCTTAACCCCATTGTTATTCATTATTTTTGTTCAAAAATACCCATTTTAAGTATAAAGATATACCCACGTTTTACTAAATTCATCGAGATCCATCGAATGGCGCTGATAAAAACCTCAGTCACGTAGAACACCGTGTTAAATTTTCAATCGTCAAGCAGTATTTTCAACCCGAATGTTAACTTTAAAATTAAACTTATTCAGCACATCGCAAACTTTTTAAAAATACTAACATATACATCACTACATAGATTTTCATGTAAGAATGATATAACTAGGCCAACTAAATATGCAAATCAATTGTACGTTCATGAGCAACAATTCCCAGTGAATAAGGCACATGAAATCCCACCAGACGCGAAACATCTTTTTTTTTTATGAAGATTTGGTCAGACCCTAAGCTTGAATTTCCCTCCTAAAGCCCCACTCGTTTTGATATCTGACACATGTTGACATACAAGCGTTACTTCTGATCACCTATGCAACGCCTGTGTCATTGTGGTCACGTGACGTTCGATACCGGGCGGGATGTTAAGATGCAGCATCAATCCGTAATTTTTTGTTGGAGCCAGAAAATTTGTGAAGTACTCAAACGTCAAGCATCGGTGTAAACCCAAGGGACTTGAAATAATTGTCGACGGTCTGTGACTACAACTCGTCTTTTTGGTCGATTTCCGAGTTATTTGTCGGTCATCCTTTTTCAAAAGTGCCTTTAAATGCTCGTTATTGAGCTCATATTGTCGGTCAGGGCGGGAAGTATCCGTTAGGTTAGGAATATCGCCTTTAAACTTGGTAAACCACTCTTGAGCAGTTTTTTTTCACGACAGCGTCATTGCCGTCTATAAGACAAATATACCTGGTTGTCACGGCAGTGTTTTGGCCTTGACGAAATACATAGTACGTGGCAAAAACGCACTTTCCCACCTGGAGCGTCCATGTTTGAGGGAATCTTTCACGTTAAAATTGCACTGACCACGCAATACTACTACAGTACTCTGGTAGAGCAGGACGAACGCAGAAGTAAACAACCACGAGGTAAGTTAGGAAGATGTCTTTCCTTAAAATGTTGAAACTTTCCTTCCAACCTGATATTTATGTAACAAACGAATAAATACAAGTATTCTTAGCCAAGGTAAACATTCAAGAGCAAAAAAAACGGACAAAAATGGTCGATAAACCTTGCCTAAATTTAAATAAATGCAACAAAATCTCATTGTGTTGATCACCGTGTTTATATGTAGTGCTTATAATGGTGGCATTAAAACATTATCGTTTAGTGCTCTTTCCCGTATTATTCAAGGATTATAGTAGTTTAACAAGCAATTCTGTCGCAAAATCAAATACTCGTTATTTAACTGCTGTTTGACGGATTCATAAAATCCTTCCCGATCCAACTGTTAAGTAGCTTGCTAGGTTAGCAGGTCTTAATCCTTTCACAAAAATTATATATCTATAGAGATCAGGCCTTGATCATAAACAGTAACGAGAAGGCACCAAGGAAACACGCTTATAATAAACTTTCAAGAGTAGAAATGGGTGTGGCTTGCATTACTTTTTGAATTTTTTTTAAGTTTCTTTTAACTGTCATCGTATGCTTAGAAGTTATTAGGATCCACTAAAAATTATCCCCGATGACTCTCATGAACTTCCAGCAGTACTACGTGCTCTAATTCGGAGCTTTGTTTCAACTCGAGTGAGCGGCAGGTAAAATATCTAGACTTGAAATTAGCTCGACTAGTTCAGAAGAACTTTTTTTTATAAAAGCTTCAAGAAAATCTTGACTCACTTGATTTAAGGTTCATCCATCAGCTTCTAAGTACGCTGTAAGCTCACACTTAAAAGCCAAATACTTCGTTGAGCCAATTATGACCTGCGTATGAAATGAAGATTCGTCGTATAGATACTTTGTTCATTCAATGAGTTGCTTATTCTCACATAAGCGTTCTTATTTGGCCTAATATTATTTATCTTCCGATGGCTAAAAAAAAGCGATCGTTACCATTTGGAACAGACAAGAGCGTTATATTACAGGGGCAATCAGAGTTGTCCACCAACACCCCTCTCTATATTCCCCCTGAGGATCATAAATAACAGATGCCATTCTTTGTAAGTTTGAACGATATTGCTTTACGTTTATAAGAACCATTGTGATGTCACTCTTTTGTATTACCGTATTTTACATTACATGACCGTAGCTCATACAATTATATGCTGCTAAAGAACTGAGTGTTTAAAACTTACTATTCAAAATGCATACGCAGTTACTTGAAGCTTACATCATAAAGCTGCAGCTCATGGAAACGAGTTGATTACCAAATTAAGTTTGGTTATTAAAAGAAAATGCTTCATATTGCAAAAGTTTCTCTTTTTTTTTTTGCAGTTCCATTTCTATGTGAAGCTACTTTCTTCTAGACGTTTTCAGATTGTAGCGAGTGTGTTAACCGTAATAGATCATTATGAGAAACGGCAAACATTGATTGAGCTGTAGAATAGCTCTTAGTTCTTACCACTGTTGATAAATAATACAAATTATACGCTAGGACGAACTTTAATTATAGTTTAGCTGACAAACTTTTACTCAAATCTACTGATGCATGAAACATGTGTTTCAGCTTGCCTGAAAACGGACGAAACGTCATCATGCATACTTTAAACAATCGAATACAAACGCCATTTTAGCCAAAAGCGCTATTGAGCAATATGAGCCACCTTGTGTGCAAACAATACAAGATTACGTTAGGTATTTTTCTCATGAGCGCCTTGTAGACACCTTTGTTGAAGACCCCCTTAACGCTAATAGTTTTAACACAACTTGTTTTTGTTATCATGAGAAGCTGCACTGGGCTCTGCTTGAACTTTCTTCAAGCTAATCCGGCTATTGTTATTTGATATAATAAAATCACACACAAAACTTTATTTCCTCCCTTCTTCCTAAAAAGAGACGAAATAGACACCAAAATAATAATTTACGTTGCCGTTCTCTCGTTGACGGTCTATAATAGTACTGACAAGAGAAATATGTGGCAAATGTTAAACATTTAGTATAACAAAGAGGATCGATAAAGATTGTATCGATCCCCCTTGTTTTGAACACTACCATTATTTAAGTGTGCATATTTGAAATAAAAAAGCAGAAAATATGCCAGGACGTATCAACGCTAAGGAAGAACGAAAAAGATCAGAACTACAGATTAATGCAAAACGCCGTTATCGAAACTCTGTTGGAAAATCACTTAACGCTATACCTGCGACTCACGTAGATGAACTGGCAAGGTACCCTAGGAAACTAATGCTGCGTGTCAATTGAAACATTGTTTAGCCAGGGACCTTTTGTGGACGCAGATAGCTTGTCTGAATGGGCCTGCAAGGAAGTTCTGTGCCAAGTTATTTTTAACTTTCTGAATCGGTTGTGGCACGGTCATTACGGTGATAAAACAATTGAGCCTTGAGTCGCTATGCTTCTCAGTTGATAGCAAATAAAGTTACACTAGTATATTATTATAGACTAAGTTAAACTGACATGAAAGAAGTGATGCCTAGCTTCGCCGCGTTAACTTTCGAGAAAGTATTGTATCACTCAACGCATAAGACGTGGACAAAACGTTCGGCATAGTATGTAAAATAAGAAATCAATTAACGGATTGTCATCCAGACACTGCACGAACAATGCATACCCTACGATCATTCTAGTGTGAAAAAAATACTCGGTAACATTTTGTCTATCGAAGACAGTCGAGCGGGATAGCATTGATGTGGTATCGAAATACCTGATGAGATGGGTGAATGCTGCTGGCGAGACCGGCCTCTCGCGCTGCTTGGATTGCAAGTTCTCGTTCGTATGCCTCCTCTTCGATTTCCTAGCCACCCGTCGTCACCGTGGCCGTCGCCCCCCCCCCCCAAATTATTGGCCAACATGGACACATCGTTAATAGGAAGTCGCACAATCTTTTATATATATGCGCTTTTCATAAAGTAGCAAATAAACAGGCTCTAAATTCTAAGATACTAGTATTTAAATAGGTGTACATTGCTTTACGGTGCCTTTACTAAGCAGAGGCGAAGCGAAATAGAAAGCTAGTATTTGACCTAAACGGATATTTTGGTCGGAGCGCCGGGACTGCCCAACGCCACACACGCGCATAGTTTGCCTTCGAAAACAAGAATATCTTTCTTATTCAAATTCCTATATATATATATATATATATATATATATATATATATAGGAACAAGTGTAGAACAAGAATTCTAGATATTCTAGAGTAAAATTTTGGATCTTGGAAGCTGACCTATAAGGTAATATTGTGGCATCGTACTAATTGGTCCAACCAAATCGTCCTTGTCCTACCCCTATTAAATGATCCTTTAGCTAGTTTTGTTCATGAAACGTTACATAATAACTTCCGTATAGTCGTCTAGAAATTACGTTTAGTCCATTATGGATCTTGGAAGTGCAGCGTCAATAAATATATCATAATGAATAGCGTCTGTGTAAGTTCTTATATTTTAGTGGGTTCTAACAATTCGTTTAAAATTTTTAAGAATTTGTGTCAGGTGACTGAACTATTTTTTTATAAACTGTTCATTTACATTGACGCCGAACAAAAAAAAGCGATGCATAAAAAACCACGTGGTAGTAATTTAATGTATAATTTACTATCTGTTGGTTTTAAAAAAAGTTTCGAGCAACATACATTTGAATCTGAATTTGTCTTTCTCGCTCGAATCGAATTACACATAGATATCATAAGCTAAATACAGACTGTTGTTATGCCATTGTTAAAAATGAAATTACTCGGCATATAATTTTTTTTTCGCTTAAAAGCCATCAGTTCAATCTGAAGGCTCAATTACTCACCTCTGCAGAGCGCTTATGGCCTGCGACTCGCTTTTTTACAAATTTCAGACCTGACTTCGCGACTTTCGACATCTCTTTACTAATGCCTACTACAGTACCTTGGAAGTCGCCTCTAGGACATCTACACCTGAAACCGAAACAAAGGGAGTTTGTAACCTACGCCTATTTTATCTCTGTTACGCACACGAGCAATCACAGAACAAGAAACTTTCCAAATGTTGATGAACTCCAGTTTAACGTATCATGACACCTTCAATTTGTCCATACAAGGCGCTTTGCCATAGACTGGACACACCTCCATAAGATGTTCATAGTGCACAGATGGATTTTTAATACATATAGGTTGTGGCAAAAATATCGCCGCATACAATATCCATTGTCTATGTATATTCGATTGAGGTTTCTTTAGTTTAGATCACACAATCCCCGCACTATTTTAAGTGTTCCAGAAGAGTACGGTTTCTTTTTTCTTTACAAAAAAGCTCCCGCGAATGACGTCATAGCGCGCCAGCCTGATCTATAAAATGTTTCGCATGATCGTAATGACGCGTTTTTCTAGGACATTTCCGAATTGGCGGTAGGATGCTAAATATAAATGTAATGATATATAATTCTCTTTTAAATTTTAGATTCATATTGAGGATGATTTGCTTAGTTGTGTCAGGAATTTCAGTCTTCATACACGAGTTTCCTTTAGCTTCCATTACCGTAAGTCGTAAGCTAATTGAGTTTATCTAATATAGCTGTATACGCAGGTTGGGAGACGGCGTTCGGCAACTTAGGAGGCCATGTGTAAGTAGTAGCTTCTTAACGAAGCAGGGAAAATAGGTATGTTGCACGTCCCGTTCAGAATAGAACACTCATGTATAGACCAGTGTTCCACCGTCCTCTTCAGCTTCTTGACGCATCTAAAAATACCTACCTAAATGGTCACTGCTCCTTTATCGCTTCATGCTGTCAGTTTTGACGTTCCACTACATTCGCTCTATATTCGCTATTCGCACTCTTAATCTTTCGTCAAAAAAACGACTCAGACCGTGGGTATCCGTTTATAGTGAACAACACTTCATGCACCGAATCCTCCTCACGTAGACTCCGTAGCCTCTTTCGTCTATAGAGGGCCCAGAATTCAAGATGGCGCCGACCCCCCCCGAAATCGTGTTCCCCAGTCCCTGCGCGTTCCATGTTCGCTTAATTCACCCTTGGCCTGTCAGAGCACACCCGTGGCGCCGTCTGGTGGCCAAGGCGACTGCGCGAAGGACGAAGGCCGCTTGAAACTACCGCACGATTCCTCCGTTTCGTGCACCGTTTCTTGTCCGCTTCTCTTCCCCTGTTTCATGGCGCCAACGCTTAGAGATGGCGAAGGGGGTAAACCGAGATTGGCATGCTAACTATAACGCTAGTAGTACGACTTTTGTATAAAACTTGGCTAGAGTTTAAGATTTTGACGGCCTGGTATATTCATGGATGACTATCAAAGGGGACATTATATCATTAGCACAGAAAAAGTGGGTGTGGAATAAAATGAGATCTAACTCAATTTTAGCAACTTCGACGGTAACGCATAAACTTACATACATCATCACTGTAAGAATTGATGCTGTGTATAAATAGGAGTGCCCTTTGGGTTAGTGATTCAGCTAGAATGGTCGGCGGCAAACGGATCGCTATGAGATGGCTAAGGGCACCATGGCACTAGTTTGAGGCTCCGGATCTCTAATTTTTAAATTGCCCGCGTTTGCTCTTTTCCCTTGCGACGCCAATGTTCCGCTTCCGTTTACGATGTTTCCTTTGTATAGAAACGAAGGATTGATGCGCGTTCCCTTTATCATGCGGTTTCAAAGCTTACGGTCTGAACGGGGCATTCTGTGTGCAGGTGAATTGCAGGCCGGATGGCAGCTGGAAGCTAATGATTTGTAAGCTAAATTTGTGTAAGCCTATCAAGGTGAACTTGCCTTACTTAATAAGCGGGTTAAGAATTACAGCAGAAGCAATTCATATTGCCTGCAGAACCTAGCTAGCAAAATTAAATAGTAATCTAGTAGTTGGAGAGGCTGTCTTCATTCGTGCGGGATTATTTTTAAGAAGTCTGAACAGTCTCCTTGCTGGCGATATTTGTCGTTTTGATGACATTGTGTGTGCGTTGCTATGTTATCGCTTGAAATTTTTCGTTTGCATTACCCCTTACGCATTTGCCTATAGAAGGTCGAAATGCACATATTTTCGGGACAGATGTTTTATAGAACACAAATTTCGGTCATGAGAGTCTATTTTTAAAGTTAACGACTTGTCAATGGTATATGTTATACAAGTATATATATATATATATATATATATATATATATATATACATATATATAACATATGTATGTATATATAACATCTTTTATGTTTGCTTTTATTCTCTTCAACTTCAAATAAAATTATTCTTACGCGTCCAGAACTCTATAATCCAATTGGATTGCGCGCGTCTTTTTTTTTGGAAGTAATTTACAGTTATGACGACCGCGATTGTCTATTATCCGAGGCCTAGTCACGTTTATTAGTTCAAATTAAAATTAAAAATTTAAAAATTCGTTCAAAAAGTTATAGACCCAGTCATTGCAATTGCTAATGTGTTTAAGAAATATCGATCAGCCTGTTGATTCGGTTCCCGTGGTATTGATTTCTGTTATTTGTTATTAGACTGATTCGCAATATGTAAGGCACGAAGTTCTTAATCAAAATTAGCAAGCCAATCGACAGAAAAATCAATTTATTGCTGCTCAATGATGATTATTCGCTACTTAAATTAACTAATGCAAATAGAGCTCATCCATCCATTGATCCTTCTCCATGAATTTTGGCGCCAGCCGAGATTTATTTATTAGTCATATTGCACAGCACACATCAAGGTACAGTCGAAGACGACACTACAGATACTTAGTGAAAAGTACTTTTACAAACCAATATCTGTAAGGCCTAATGCGGACTTGCAAGATTTCATGCAACTTTCTACGTTTTTTTTTTATTTCGCACTGTGACGCTTCTTTAATGGTTGTGCGGGTTTCACCTTCCTACGGTTGCTTTCACTCCTCGCCTTACTTTTTATGTAACTAGTAATATTCTTGTAATAAGTTTCGGATATGATCAACTTTGATAGTTTTAGTAGACAAGCAGACATTAAATACACTTTTTGTAGTTGTTAAAGGCAATACTCAGGTTAGATAACGCAGTATGAAACTTACTTAAGGGTCATTAGTTGTGGCCTTGATAATTGCCTCGATTGTAATTTTTACACATAGATTTGTTAACTGCCGACGATCACTCTACCATCGAAATATCCATTGGCATTTCGTTTTCTTTATTCGTCTGACGAAGCCATTTCTACAGCGCCCCACTGCGTAGTTAAGCTTCTACTTAGAGTGGTCTGGCAGGAATCCGCAACAGTAAACAGGCCATACCCAGGATCGTTACTAATGTGGGCTCTTGCCTTCTCTATGTACACGGTTTACACGGTAGAATACACACCAAAAATGACATTCAGTGGTTGACAGGTGTGATTAAATAGAAACAAGAGGTAATATTGTATATTTCTGCTCTCACAGGGAACAAATTCAGTGTATCTCGAATATATGGAATAAATTAATAACGCTTATTTTTACAGGCAATGATATCGGATGCAGGGACGAAGTTCTATGAAGTATTATGTTCATACTAATTCAATTATCCAAAGAGAATCGGGTATCATAGAGCACTCACCCAAAAATGATGCAACAATTTGCGTACTGGTCAAAGAATCGCGTAAGTCTTTCAGAAAATGAATATTTACTTTTGAGCTATATTCGCTTTTTTTTTTAGGGATTTAAGAAAACAAATGTTTGGATAATGTACGCCACTTATTGTACAACCTTTATTGCATGCGAATAGTTCAAATTTTAGTGTAATAAAGCCGGTACAATGGAACAAGTACATTGCTAAGGCTGGATCTGCGCAAAGTAAGTAGCCGTAAACTGCTAGTTTCTGCCAGCTAATCCGGTCCGCATCATTTTAGTGACAGAGGTAGGATGCCTGGTGTTTTAAGTAAGTTGGGCTGTCGATATGACGGTATCGCCAAAACCGGTGTTCAACCAGGCCCGACCGAAAAGGCTGATTGAACAGTTTGATTGCTAGGCGGGAATCGCAGATAGTCGGCGGATCAGATGTAAGAGCAGTCTACCTGCTCATTCCTCTGAAGAAAACAATCGCGTAAGCAATTTTTTACAAGTACGGGCATGAACGAAGACGCATTCGAACGAACGAGTACGGCGGGGTACAATGGGAGTCAAGCTCGAGCCAGCATTTTCTTGGGTAACGTCCAAAAGCCCAAGAAATCGGCTACTAATCGAGGGAATCACAGTGGCTAACGTCTATGCTTCGCTAAGTTATTTCCGAGTGGTCCGGGGCTGTATGTCGGAGAAACCTGCTCAGGATGGTGCATCTAGCAAAAAAACACGTGTCGTGTTTCCAGAGAAAAGGCATATTACAACGCAGCCTTCGTAGGCTGTTGCGATTTTTAAGACAATGCACGCAATAATAGTAAGTTTCAGATGTGTTGGCACTAAAGGTTGAAGGCCATAGTGCAGCTTCTGTAGTCATTATGCTCCCGTTGAATATACCACCCTCAGTGCATAAGGTCGCGTCAACTAGCTTGATAAGTAACGACAATACGAGTATCGTGAAAAGAATGAAGGCTTAGTGGGGAAGAAGGGTACTTTATATAATGCCGAAACGAGGGGAGCATAACTAGTTTTATTGAAGCCAGTCAAGGCCTTAGAGTTCCAAATCTCTCGTCGAAGTCACTCAGATGTAAACAAAATCTTGCACCGGCTGATGTCCTGTGTTCCTTATAGGCAAATACGGACTAAAGCATACCCTCATATCACGATCAATATCCGCTTCCCATTGTTTCTTCGTACGCTTGTCCGGCGGCATATAGAAACCGACTAATATATTGCATGCGCGCGGTAGGAGGTCCAGGCGTAGTTTTTGATGTTGTCGTGGCAATGACTGTAGTGATAGCGGCTGTTCACTGTGAATGATTTATACTTACTTGCCAACGAGGGATCTGTGGATTCCTCATCGACGCAGTAAAAAGGGATGCACTTTGCTGACTCCAATGGAAGCTAGCACGCATTGAGGCCACGATCGAACTCACGTACTCTAGCCCATATATATTTTTCCCGAAAAGGACACGACGGTCGCCGTACTATTCTGTTAACATTTAGGTGATATAAATTGGAAACGGCGAATCACGCAGAACTAGTTGTCATTTACTTAGGTTAATTTATGAACCTAGTGACCTTTTATCTTCTGGCAACGCTTGTACCACCCACGGCTTACAAACCACAGTGTCTGCTACTCCGGTTTGCCTTCTCAACGCCTACCTGAGAACTCTTACACTAGTAACTTCTCGTGCGTTTCTAAGGGCAGATGTCAGCTAGTTTCTGCCACACAAAAGCTTACGGACTTGAAACTAACTAGCGTACAAATCGATTCTAGTCGCTGTGCTAAAGTATGTCAAAGTAGCCTATGCTGGGGCATTGTTCTTATCTTTGGACGTTTGCCAGGAACACTGTTCTCTAGATCATCCGTGTCAATTTAATGCATACAAGCGTTGCCCCGTTTCCCCTGGAATGGCAAAAACTATTTCGGCGAGCTTCTTTCTTCCGGGAGAAAATGTTTGTGTAGACTTGAAATCAGAACCAAACGACAGTCACCCTACAGATATTGACGCGTCATGTCACGACTTAATTTGGTGACTATTTCTATTCCTTGATAACGCGCTCATATTATTCAGTCTATCGATTGACCCTGTCGAATGGTCGAACACCATTAGAGGAACTCTCAAACAATCAGTTGCTCGGGCAAGTTTTTTGCTACAATTTCGGCTACATCGCCAGCCAGCCTATTACTGCCATGAAAATGAAAATAGGTTGACCTAGTTCTATTCTCGGCAGGCAAAAAGGAACGCTTCGCAGCCACTCGCTCTAATCATACATTTGTGTGAATACGTGTATTCATTTGTCGGTGGTTATATTGTTGTGAAAGGCTCATGACTTCTATTGTCATTAAACCATAGGATTATAGTGTTAGCAATAGAGAAAACGGTTAAAAAACCTATAGAGCAGCTTTATTGGCTATCAACCAAATATTACGACTCTTCCCATCGATCCCCAGGACGTAACGCCATACGGTTATTGAATATTTGTCGTATAACTTATCACGTATATTCTTGTACGATATTGTAGAATCTTGTACACGTAGGTAAGTGTGCTCTTCCCTCAGATAAACATGCGCTACGTATGATCTGACCTACTTTCAGAAATAGTTTCACTTGGCTGGTAAGCGCGCAGCGACGTTATCAAATACCTGACATGATTTTTAGTAGTAAAAAAAAGTCCGAGGGAACGACACATCTCATCGATGAAATTCCAAATTCAGGCAGCAGTTCTGGACTTGATGAAATATTACAAGATCATCGAGACAGATACAGTTGGTCGATCGTATCAAAAATGCTTTTGCCGTGTGATGACGTGAATCAAAATCACTTAATAGAATCTTTAGAATTGGGTCGCAACATTGTTTGTGACGAATAGGTCATGGGACATTTATTAGGATATTCGTTTAGCTTGATACCATTGATTCTATAATAAGATGTGATTATGTAGCTGATCTAGTTAGTTTCCCATGTGCAATGGAGGTGTTGAACCGATCTGCCATCCTTTCAAGAGATGAAAATATGTCGGAATAAGCTCATTGCCCCTCGGGTAACGGAAACCAATTTTACAATAATACAACACAAATAGGAATTGCCAAAATTGCACACAGATGAAAGAGTTGGGTGTATACATGTCTCTGAATCATCCACGCATTAATTAGATTTAACAGGATCTATGCGTATGTATATATGCATGGAACGTCATGCTAAACAACGAGTTTCTCTAGCTTAAGAGCTTCTAATTGGAGGGGTCATTGATGCTACAATAAGGAATGGTTTCGAAGACTTATTTACATAGTAAGAATAACAGAAGCACTAAAAAAAATTCAAATATTGTTTTCATCATTGTTTTGACTGCAACCTCGAGCCATGATAGCAAACTTAGATTTAAGTAACACATTTGCATTTCTTTGCCTTCACGCTTTTGCCTGTGCTACCTGTTAGTTAATATGATACTCTAAAAAGTTACGCTTAAAACGGCAGTGACTTGTAATGCTCATTTTGGCCTTCAGTACCAGTCACTTTATAGTAGATAGGCGCATTAGACAACGTTATCAATCGATTTACCCGCTAGGAGAAGCGCTTTCGCCACACCAAAGCCGCTGGGATTTTCTAAATGTTACGTTATTTATACGTTATCGCAGTTACATCATTTATATCTAACAGTGGTTGGTCGGTAGGGGGTTCGCACGGGGTTGTTGGTGCTCTGCTCGTTTAGATATGTACTCGTCTCCGCCGGATTGGACGACGCGTAAATTTCGGTCGATTTTCAAACTGGTCGAGGAATTCTTGCTTTATACGTTTGTTGGGTGTCTCCACGGCCGGCTTATCGAGACCTAAGATAGGTGCCTGCCCACCCTTTCCGTCTGAAAAGGACATAAAACACTTGTCAATGATCTTGACGCTCGGTACTACTTTACTTCGTCAAGTAATTTGCAAAGCTCCAAGATTTATTGAAGAAAACGCAATTCGTTTTGAAAGAATAAGGCCATAACAAGGTCTGCGTTAGTCCGAATCAATACAGCTTAATTGCAAAAACCCCACAGTCATTACTTTTGTAACTAGTATTTCGCTATTGAGCTGTGTAAAATAACTACCTTTGAATGTTTTTTTTCAATAGAAGCGATTTCGTAACTACAGATTTCGTGAACCGCATAAAGCGAATGGGCGCATTAACAATTAAGATTGCCAATGACATTTCATCCCAAAGCGAAACATAATCACAATAAACCAAGCTGAAAAATAGCTTGACCCTCCCTTTCTCTCTCTCAATCAAAAATAATAATTCAAGAAGCACATTTTTATGTGAACGAAAGTTGCTGAAATAGCTATGCTGCTTTACTGGCTCGTTTGTATTAAACTTATAGGCACGCTTAGTTCGATCGTAAATTTCGAAACATTGAATTGTGACGAACAACGGAATGGAGTTGCCTAAAATTCGATCTTACCGTATCGGTTATAACGTGTCAGAGTTGACTCTGAAATTCAGGCACCCAGCAATAACCGGTATCAGCTTATCTAAATTTGGATGATTGCTACATGCCATTTTGCTGCTCACTCGGATCCAATATACTCATTCGAAACTACTGTGACCGATATTTAAGATACGGGTATACTAAACAGTAGTAGAATACATCTTTAAGCTCGTTTCAAAGGCGGTTTCTACTGTTTATTCAATAGCTCAGCATTACCAAATCTAAGCGATGATTGAAAAGAAACAGTACTGATGTTGTATTTATCAAAATTTCGTGTGGTATATAGTGCAGTAAGTCCTTAAAACGGCCGGCGACCTTCGATTAGGACAATATTTTTTTTCGCCATAGTTTTGATGAATGCATCAAAATAGTAATGTCAAATAAGAACTGCAGTTTCTCTTTGGTGGGACAAGTAAATAGGTGTTTGTATTTTTTACGCAGGATAGTCCGATCGAATTAGGACGTAATTGATGTCGCTTGTTATAAGATTGCATCCTAATGAAAACAGGCAGCATTTTTTTTTATATACCGATAGATGCACCGGTTTCTGAGTGTGTGTTTATTTAATGTGAGTGCCATTTACTGCGCGAATTGTTATAGTTCCAAGTTAAAACCGTTTCAAGTTCTAAAATACTCCATCATTAAATTCGCATATAAATTTTCAATAGTAGACGTGAATAAGTGCCATTGAAACATGCAGACATACAATATACAAGTTTGGCTCAAAAGGTGCCGCATATGATTTACTGTATTTATTTGCAGTTTATAGAGTGAATAGCCTACTATATTCCTTTTGTGACAATGCTTCTTTAACAGAGAGGTCCCGCCGTCGTGAGTTCGCTTTCTTCAGCACATGACTATTTACGAGAAATTCGCGGGCTCGCACTAACATAGAAACTTTTTTTAAATAGTGAAAAAATCATCAGCTTTTTGTTCGACCGACTTCTGATCAGTCGCAAAGAAACAACAAGACCGAGGACAGCGTAGTGGTTCTCGGTTAAAATAGCTCGAGAAAGGAGAAACTTTTTCTGCCTTGGTATCTGTTTGACCATTTTATTAACAAATAAAATGTGTTTCATAAACTTTTAAGAAATTTTGCAAAATGTGCATTCGAAAAAATTGAAATATCGGTCGCGTTAATTATGCCTTTAGTGTCTTTCTACGACGTGTTGATTTCTTTAGACTCTTCTTGCGTTGTGGATTGTGCATATGTAAGTTTTCTTTGGGCACCTTAGAAAACGCATGGTGACCGGTAACACCGTGGTTAATTTAGAAAAATCAAAAAGTTTTCGTAAGGCGCGGAGATACAGGACATAAACAGACCTCCATATTCCGACTAGGAGCCTTCTGTTTGCGCGATGCTGACTCGGCGGTTTTTTTTTTCGAAAAATTTCTACATTTTCTCTACTACCAGAAATAGCGACTGAACATACAAGCTACCAAATATGTCCCGGTGATGATAGGTCACTTTGTTCTTGCTCTTAATCATTTGCTACAATTTGCTAAAGAAATTCTTGATTTTTCCGTAGATCATGAGGATCTTTTTTTGGTTCTTTATTGCATTTAACTATGTTCAGATTATTTGGGTAGAACTTTTGTTTCAAGCTGCCTGTTTTTGTTCTGTAAACGACTGTTAAAACATGGTTTCTATCAAGCTTTCATTAACAAATTAAGAACCTTCATTGAACTGTTTAGTACGAACGTGGCTGTAAATTTTAAACAGCTGAATTGTTTCAATTAGACAGAGCAACATATAAATAAATCGCAAAGATAGATATAAAGAGCGCTTACCATCATCGTCCAAGGCGCCAGTTCTGCTTCGATACGTCTCTGGTTTCGACGTAACAATACTTCCCTTGCGGTCGAACTTAGGAAATAGGTATGGCAGGTTTTTTGTCGCGGAACTCTTGCTAAATAAGGAACAGCTGCTTGTTGCTTCAGACGCACTCTGTCTCTCCATTTGTCCTACACTTTCCCATTTACTTACACCAAGCCAACAATAAAAAATTAGTCCATTCCAAAAGGCAAATTTCCGGACCGGTAATAAGAATGTGGCCCATTTCGCGTGAAAGCAATCTGCTATATTCGTACCCCTATCTTTATTGAATAACGATGTCAACATTCAAGGCAAGTGGCCGTCAATGGAAAGTTCTAATACTAATTCTGGAAGGATATCCTGCAAGCTTGGAATTGACTCACTTGAGTGTGGATCTTTCTGAATGCCGGACACAATTTGTTTCAATAAACTCCGTCTGAATAACAACTGCTGGCTTCCCTCTGAAAAAAAAGTGAAAATAAACTTCCTTCCTCCATCGAATTTATGGATAATTACTCACATCCTTTTCGTTAGCTTTATACCTACGACTCTGTAAACTTCAATAGTATATAAATGTAAAAAATTGATTTACGAGATATATATATACGTATTCCGCTTCTAAGTATTATTAATAAAACTAGGTGAGGCTAGAGGATGGATAGAAGGGATAAGATCATCGGAGATTTGTTCGGTTTAAATCAGATTGCAATGTGAATTTTATTGTTCCCAAAAGGGAGAGTTTTCGTTTATATATTGTTCATCAAAAAGGTCGTTTTTATAAGGTTCAGTAATACTCTATTTGGTTCTTTTCTCCTGTAGTTGAACGAACGCCTGATATAATAACCGCTTGCTTGTCTCTTAGAAAGAACAAGAAGAAGTTTCAACGGCTGGCTTTAAAATGTTGTAGCCCACAAATCTAAGCATTTTGGAATACCTCGTGGTAGAATTACTTTGGTGATATTGGACGCGTTTAAGTAGCTTAATCTCTATTTGTTGTACCGATTTTGTGAGAAAAAAAATGCTTGTAACAAATAATATTTTTCTCAGTGGAATATATGTTAAAAAGATAGGAGTGTAGGGTTGAACGTGGGCGTTTCGCTGCATAATAAGAAAAATAATTGTGGGGTAAATATGATGCCGGGTGGAAGCTCTGGAAATCTGTTGATCAGTCATGGGGAATATTAAACGCAGGTACTTACTCGAAAAGGCTGACTTCGCTCGGGCTGGGTGACTCCTTCTTTATAGTGACCGCTTTTGCTTTGCAGGTTCTTGTCCTAAGTAATTAATGTACATAGCCCATTACTTAAGTCATATTGAGGGTGCAGTAAGAAATAGCACCCTTGGCGCTTTTAGCATCGTATTTATTAAGTCAAGTCGTCGGCAAGCATGCGATACACGCATACGCGAACTAATTGTTCAATCCTGCATAGTAACAGCGGGGCTATTGACCTAAATGAATTTTATTATAATTTTAGCCGGCAATAAATGCCCGAGTCAACAACGGGATAATATGATTATTAGAAGTAAATATTTTCTCTTCTTAATTATTTTCATTAAGATATTATTATACTATATGCGTTCCATTATGAATTGGTGTTTTTTTCTGTATAACTTCTATATGTATATTACGTTTCTACTTAAGAAGGACTATACTTCGTTTTCCGCTCTTAATTGAGATTTCGTCATTGAATTCTGGCCTCAAACTGGGGGAATTTCTTCTTTCACTCGGATTTTTTTACATAGGATCTTCTGTGGGGTTCTAAACAAGCAAAGTACAAACATGTGTAAAGCCATCTATTCATTTTTGTAACTTCGATGAGAAAATCTAAAAATTTAGCACAGCTTCATTCTTCATTGCTCGCGTTTTTCCGTTTTCCGGAACAAAATCTATTCAGCCTTCCCAACAGAACAATACGTAGTTTCCGGTAACGTTGTTTTCAATTTATTTTTTTATAGTTACTGGGTGAAGAGAATAGAACTTACATCAAATGCTCCCATTCAGCTGAGTCAAATGGCTCTTCTTTGATGACGTCCCATTTGTTCCCTGTCGTAGACGGCCTGGCAAATGCAAAATCGTAGCTATTAGGTTATTCAGTATCCTTTATTTAGTAATGAAGCTGTTAATTTTACTCGACCATCCGCTGCGTTTCTTTCATATAACAACTACAAACATCTATTCTTATTCTCCAAATCTGCGTCGTTTACAAGTAGGCTTGCTTGGTCCTAAGCGTAACATGTGTTGTATGCCTGAAAAATAAGGAGTTGCGAGCTAGAACCAAGTGGACTGTGCATGTTTTGGTGGAGACAAGTAATGACTGAAAACTTTAATTAGAGTCGCATAACGTAACGATGAGATGTGAACTATACTTGGTTGAATAGAAGCATTGTTACAGGTGAGTCACGGTAACGATTAACAGATTACTAATGTCGATTTACACAGGTACGAACAATCAGTATTGTGATAAAGATGGTATTTACGTTTTTTTTTTTTATTAAAGCATATTTTTTACGTATGGATATCTGCAAGCCATCGACTCAGGATGTACACGCAGACGTCGTCCACCTAGCAGTATTATTATTGTGCTTGAATAACCGTGCAGCATGAAACTGAAAGGCTGTAGCAATGTAAAAAAGTATATGCTCACATATACTTCGTGAATCCTTACAGATACAGAGAGATTGCACATACTATTTTGTACTACCTGAGGGATACATTAGACACACAACAACTACACTAAAAACACCGATATACAAACAAACGTTTTTATTATACGCTATACTTACGCAGACGAACCGACGAGACAATCGTCCTTACGAAGCAGTCGCTCATGATTACAAGTTGGACTTTCGGGAACTTTTCCCCAAATACTTTCCTGTTTCACCTCGGTTAGCGTCTTCTGAGAACTGATAATTGGACGATGATAACAAATTGAGAGATTGACACAATACCTAGTGCTCGGTGTAAGAAGTTGTCAATCACAAGACGCAGATACAGTAAGCATGCCCCATGGTCGGCACGCTTGTCATACCATATAACAGCCCCATTGTCCAGCAGAGATTCAAAAGTAATTACGTTGTACTTTACTAAACTAGAAGGAAATTTGCATCATCATTACGCTGACATGATGCTATTCACATATTGCAACACTTCCAGGAAAGCCGCAGTACGTAATCTGCGCGAATAAGAAAGTTAGTTGAGGCGTAAGTTTTATTTGGAGACAAGTAGCAGCAGCATTGTCCGCTGACAATTTCTAAATCACCACTAGTCATCGTTAGTTTCTGTTTCCATCTTGTTGTTGGCTCGATAGATCTCTTTACGTTACCCAACTCGACGAGTAGGATGCATTTCGCTACGATGCGAATGTGAATTAATATAAAGGTAAATTTCATCTATAAACCAAAATGGGCAATGTTACTGTGACGTGATTGTCTAGTAAGAAGAATAACTAAGTGTGGCTTTTGATTGGCTACCTCTGTCTATAGCCTCCTCTTCCAAGTATTGCTTTCCCGCAAAAATCGAGACTCATTGTGGAGAACTAAAATTATTACAGACTATATACAACATTGCAGTACTTTCGGTCACGCTTAACAAGGACGATAATGCTACACAACCCGGAAGGACAGCATTTGAGAAAAGAAAACGAAAATCCTTGCCAAAGATGCATGTACTATATATTAATTTTTACACAAATGAAAGTATACGATTCAAAGTACTATTTTGAGCTCTTTATAACTAAGCATCAAACACAGTAATATTTATGTAATCAGGTTTTTTTTTTTTTCGAGATTTTGAACAGTGTCTTTTCCGCTTGGATCTATTGATTCGTAACAAAGTAATTCCCGTATTAGATAAATTATAGCCTTAGAGTAATCTGACATCGCCTATTGTTTAATAGGCCGGCAGAAACTGACACAAGAATCGTACTTATTCAGTCATATATAGCCTGAATTTAGATTTAGAGATCGACTATATTTTGTATCATCATGAAAGGGGTGATAAACCATTAGCAGAGCTTTAGTGTTAGCAGTTCTTGCAGCAACAAAAACAATGGTTAGCATACACAGCCTTCTAAAGTTAAGATCCTATTAAACAAAACTATACCCTGACGCTTGCGAAACTTACCTTTTTCTCTCCTCGTTCAAATGCATCTGAGTGACTAATCTAAAATCACTTACCTGCATAAATCCGAGAGGCCCTGAGTACTGACGTCGTAATCTTTATGGGTACCTTCACTTTTCATAAAATCGAATAGGCTGTTAGAGTTTTTCTCGAATGATGCCTCTTTTTTTATAACATCGGTCATATTTTCATAGCTGTTAAAGGCATCTTCTAAATCTTGTTCGAGCGTTGACAGAGCTGCAGCTCTAACTGTAAGCGGTCGGTCTGAGGATGAGTCATCATCGTGTTTGCAAGGGTGGCAAGTCGTCGACGATTGTGTGATTAACTTGTGCTTAGCATTTAGTGCATCAGTGGGGCACAGCTTTGTTCCTAACGACTGGGAACTCTGAAATGACCGTAGAAACAGTTTAACCTGCCTTTCTCAGAGAATCAATCCGTTCGTTGAAAACACCTACGAAATGTATCAACGTCCGTTTATTAAGCATCAGATGGTTTCTTTTGTACGAGCTAGAACTTACACCTCTAAGATCTAATACCTTTTTGAAAATATCGTGGTTCGTAATGTCGCGATATTAATAACTATGATAAAAATTGAGTTACTTTAGTACTTCCCTCAATTAAAAAATATTTATAAGCACTGTGCACATGCACATAATAATAACTGGAGCAATCTATTAATATAGCGACAACATTCGAACAAACAAAGTATGTCCGAGGACACTCCATGCGCAGCCATTGTTATGTTGAATGATTATTAAAGTCGAAAACGTTATATGTATGAGAAAGATTCTTATACGAAAGATACGAATTATATCAGAGTATCGGTTATTGTTGCTCCAAGCCTTGCCGCAAGACGTCGTCCCGCTGGGTAGCGAGATTAAGCTAACCCATATTGAATAGAAAAAGTGCTCCACCAATGTTTCGAGTTTACATTTGATGCTACTATCTTAATTGGGCCCAGCTTCAGGAGGCTAGTCTTTCCTAGCACGAAACAAACGCGTGTGCTCCCGGAGCCAACCCCGCAGGTCACACTACGTATTTTTAAGCATAGTAGGGGGGCAAGGGACCAGAAACGTGTGTTTATCCTACCTTCTCGGAGAGTGGACCCTACACAAAGCGATACACGCCGCAAGCATTCGTTCACAACGAGTTATTTCAGTGATAAGGGTTTAATATAGGATAGACAGATCAATCAGAACACCTGTCGGGTAGTAAGAACTCTGCTGCCTGATCAAGGCGATCCATTTATAGTTTTTTTTTCAATAGAGCAATCGTTTATGAACATCAGACGTAAACTTTTCAACAATGGAACAAGCGAATGTCGAACTGCATCGCACATTGCCAACAGTTCCTATGGCAGCAGATAAAGTCTTCATTAGGCGTATTCCATGGAACGTTCACTGACGAGATTTTTTCGTAACAAACACTGATTGAGACGTCGACTAATCGTAGAATGGCGGCGCAGCGAGATGCAACCAATAATGCTGTGTCGCCGGACAAATCTGGTTACCAGACAACAACCTCTATCGATAGCCCCAGCCTTTCGATAGCGTAACAAAAAGTAGCTCCTCACTTTTCGTACAGAGGAAAAGTGGCTTCTATTTCGTGCTTACTTTTTAAGTAGGTGTTTGTCACATTCCTAAGGCACGCCCTATTTGCGAAATAACCAAGCGATGTTTGCCTAATACACCTAACTAGTCGCGCCTTTCTGTGATCACCCGGCGCCACATGTTCAAATGAATCGCTAGCTTTACAGCAATACATTGAATACCATTCAACACCAGCCATTTATTCTGAAGACCATTGACAACAAATTGAGTTAAGATTCATCTAAGCATGTTTATACGGTCTAATTTGTCAGCTAAATTTTCTCCCCGCACCCCTCCACTTGAGGTTCGGTGTGCCAGAAATACCCACCTGAAAATCATGTCATGGCGAATATGTACGTTAACAATAAGTACTGCAACCAAATAAGCTTAATGAAAAGTTCTAAGGCTGTAAAATATCCTTTCTAAAGTGTGCCTAACGGTCCTTTTTTTCAGATTAAAAAATGTTATCATTTTTTACCTATAATAAAATTGGTTTCTTTAAAAGAGCTGTATCGAATAGATAGTATTGTTATTTCTATACTCAAATAGCTTGACCGACTGATTAATGTTAAAATCTCTTCTAATTAGGTCACAGGCGATAAACATTTCAAGCGCCGGCAAATTTTTTTTGTGATTGGCTAGCTACAATTTTGCATGTAGATAACGGATAAGGAAACGAGTCCTCCAAGGCTAGCAGTGACTTAGCGGTAATAATCTGTATCATCTTCGTCAGTTGATTTGTGCGCAATGAACTATACCTTAGTAGCCTCCGCGAAGTGGATTCGTTTGTATTGTCGTCTCGACAATTGAGTTTCTTCAAGTTCGTGCTTCTTCTGTTGGGATATTAACTTGCAATAGGTGCTTCTAGAGGTTTGGATCTCTTGAGATTCGTTGACGATACAACTGTCTATCGAGGCTCCTATATAGCTCCTATCCATGTTCTCTTGCTTTTAAAAAGACATTTAGATAAAACAGCTATTTTGTTAAGTGCCCACCGAAAATTTGCACATTGAACAGTACGTTGTTTAAACACTGAGATTGTTTTCTTTGCCAAATAAGCATGTATGAAAAGGATTGTTTGTAGTATGCCGAAACACGAGGACGAAAATCTTTCGTTCAAATAAGTGCAACTTTTTTAGTCTAAATATAATCCAATCAATTAAAGCAGGAAAGCGGGATGCTCAGCAAAACGGTTATTAATCCGACGAAGGAAACTTGACGGGAATGTTCGGGGCAGAGGCAAAGGCAAATATTAGTGGGTGTTTCAAAGAACGGAAGTTGGTGTAACAGCATTTCAGGTAGCAGTGCTGTTGCTGTGAGTAAGGCGCACCGGCCGGTCAAGCTGAAGTTCATGTTTAATGCTCGTTTGTGTGAAAATGTACATCAACAACAAACCTTATTTAATTCTTCCATTTTAGAGCTCTGACCTACTCGCATTTGATTTTGACGCCCTTCACTCTTGGATTTAACAGCAAAGTTTTGCTGAAGTAATAGGCTATTGCAGGGTGTTTTTCGCTCTGATTGATGCCGAGAACCATCAGACGGCTGCATATCTGCCGCATGTTGGGTTGTGCTTTCCTCCGGTCGACTAAAAGTATCGATGGATGTCAAGCTTTGTAGAGATCTTCTCAAGACTCCTTTATCCAGAACGTCTGCAGCGTCTGCCCTCTTTAACAGCACCGGCAATGGTCCGTAAGTGTCTAGATCTGAAAGTTCTACAGATTCCTACGAAAATATTCCCCCCACATAGCGAGAGGCTTGTAAAAACAAAGCGGCTAATGTAATTTAACATCAATAACGTCTTCAATCAGCTCAAGGCAAGGCAAGGCCTGCAGGTGACGTATATTGACGTAGTCAAATATTTTGCCGGTTATCACTCGTAGTCTATTTTCAATTGACTGTAGCTAAGGAGGATGTTAAGATGTTTTCATATGTACGGGTTTAATTACTAGATATTTAATTAAAGAAAAAGAAGTAATTTTATGAATATGGTGGTAGAAACCGTACTATGAAAGACAAAAAATGCTTCGCTTACGGAATTGTATGTTTCACTCAAAAATATTCTCGAACTTTCACATTGATATAATAACCTACCATCTTCGGAACTAGGAGTTGAACTTTGCAATTAATTTTTGCATGCTTATAAACTTTCTCGACCTCAGATTCTACATAAGGCTTTTTTTTTTCTACGAGAAGCCTTTCTGCAGGATTTTAACAGATTATAAATAGCTGTAGTGTCATTTATGCTGCTGGGCAGTTTAGAGACCTGCGTGACCTGGTCAGTTGTTTCTATCGTTGGCCTATAGCTGTAGGTGCTCGTTGTAGTTGGTATCTCTTGGGATGAACAACTGGAGTAAACGTCTCGCGCAATTGCGTTTTCATGCAATAATCCAAGGTCCGTTCTTTCGGAAGTTCCATTAACGTGGAGGCAATTGGACGCTTTTTTTCTTATCCAAGCAGTAGGCGAAACAAGCGCGTTGGTTTTCCTTTGCTAGACAGGTATGTGAAGTATTAGCGCTTATGTTATTAACTGTTCGCAGGTATTGTAGGTATTTACCTATATCACCTTAAAGTCTTAACGAATTTTCTTAATGGCAGATTTTCGAAGTGGCAGAAGGCTTATATAAACGGTTAAAGGTTTATTATATCTTGTTACCATGCTTTGAAACGTTTAATGGGATATATCTTACCGTCGATATCTATCTACATGAAAAAAGCTTTCACTGCACGTGCTTTCATTGTACATTATTGAATTTTAAGAGTAAAATATTCTTCCAAGCGTTAAACAACAATTGGAGTTTTCAAACTGTAAAAGGTGACTTCGAGATAGTGCCGATAGTTTTTTATAGCAGAAATAGCCTCGTTAATATGAGTTTGTTTTTCTATGTGAGAAGTATAGTTATTGCTAAAAAAAGAAACTGCACATTCGATGCTGGCCAGGGTCTATTCTCTCAAAAACATTTTGCAAATACAAGGTAAAAAAGATACGTATATATATATTTTTTATCGCCATAGATAAAAATAGTGTTTGCTAACAGACAAAAGTGGCACTAAGGATATACGAAAATATAGTGTGCATTCAAGTATTTAAAGGTTGGCTAAAAAATAAGAGAATAATAAAGTATGAACGATGCAACTGAAAACAAAGACCTTAGAGAAAATCAGATAACAAAGCTTTCGAGTTTTACTGGATTGCACTCACCACTCCTCGTATATGATTTTTCTGACTTTTTTTTTTTCTATGTGTTAAAATATTCTTAGTACTTTTTTGGGGAAGTAACAGGCTGGAGGAAAGAAGCAAGATGTCTAGAAATAGTTTTGGGGGTAATGATGTCCCATCTTGATTAGGAACAAGACAGACTATGGGTCTTTATTTCGAGATTTAAAGAGATGCCTTGTGGACACCTGGAAATTCCAATCCTGCGATTATTTTCAGGATGCCAGCTGCATGTAAAATATGATAAGCTTCTTTCATACGTCGTCTGGACCGACCACCAGGCGTATTCAATGCCATAACTAAATGCTCGAGATCAGAGGAGTCTTGTCAACGGCATGTTGTGTTAATGCTGGGGTTGATAGTCTCCTTTCAATCTCTCTTATATGCAAAACTTTACAAACTTCTAAAACTTACTTTTTCTCACATATTATACGCTCATTGCATTGATCCTATTTTTGTGCGTCAACCCCTATCTAAGAAGAATTTTTAGATCTTCAATCTGCTGTTTGCAGCAGCATCAGCAACACTTTGTCTTCACCATAAAGTTCCTATTGTCCGTTCTGTTGTTTCGTTCAGCATAATTTCGTTCGGCTGGCTAATACAAAAATGATAATAATAATAATAATAATAAAATATAATATTTAATTTAAATACGTAAAAATAAAATGAGTCCTAAGCTACGCCACTCTTTTAAATAATTGAAGTCACGTTAAACTTTGCAGTAGTACAGCAATAAAACCAAGATATCGAAATCTATTGGCGCTATTTGACCTATATAGGCTTAATGTTAAGGTCTTTTACTCCTAGAGTTGACGCCATTAAGGTTGCATGTAACTAATAACGGTCCTGATGTGGACGATTCGATGTTACGGTACAAACGATACCCCTACACATAGATGCACGACACTATTAGAGAATATAACCTTGTAGCCAGCCATCGAAGAATTTAGGCACTGCGACACAGAATAGCCAAAAATATGTAAGCTGCCATCCTCATAATGGACAATAGTATATTCGAGTTTCCTTAGTACAATTTGCGCCAAGAGAGAACCTTGTCGCCCATGGGCAGTAAAAATACCCGTTACCATCCTGTGTCTCCAGTTGTAAATTGTTAACGTTGTTGATATTTAAACAGACGGAGCTTACGATTTTGGGGAATTCTTCGAATGACGAAGGCATATCCTTTTCTAATTCAATAGATGGTCTTTCCAACAGCTGCGAAATCACTGTCTTCTCTTCTTGTTGGAACACTCCTGGCTTATATACGTTGCCCCCATAACAGATCATTTGTTTTTCTGAGGTAAACAATCGAGTTGCAGCAGAATTCACTATACTTTTAGAAGCGTTAGCCCACATTGGTCTCGAAATCTCCTCCGATCTATAGAGCGTACTCCTTTCACGTTTTGAAGCCCCCGAAGTGCCATCACCTGGGATGGTCATGCATCCTTTGAAAGGTGTCCAACAACACTCGATTGGCTTTGATGAAGCCAAATCAAATAGTGCTTTCTGAAAGGTGTATTATGGAGTTATGTCGTCGCAACAAATGTGAAAATAATGAATTTTCAAATCCCTTGAAATAGCTCGTTTTTTTTAGTATAGGAGTACTAGATCGAATTGCGCTAAAATAACGTTAAATTTCTTCTAAGTCTATCAAAGACCGCTTTAAAACTTGCCACTTTATTATTATTATTATTGTATTTATTATACATTAGTAGTACATTCGCATTGTAATAAAAGACTCTAAAATTCGTAAAATAAGCTTAATGAAACGCACGTTCCAAATCCTGTCTACGTGCCATCTACCTCAAGCTCTACCCTAAAAGCTCAACCCTCACACCTAAACCATAGTAAATATAAATATAAACAGATAAAATAACTTTGCCCATAAAAAGATACCATTTTTAGAAGCACGACTTGTTTCTAATCTGTCAAAATTCGTTGTTTGTCAATAGCCATGTTTTTTCATGTAACCATCTTCTCTCATATTCTGCTCATTTAGCCCAGCGATAAGCAGCATTACTAGCTTATCTAAATTATGCTGAAAAATATTATCTATGTTGTTGTATTTCAGATAATAAGGCTGTTGGTACCGAGTCACATCAGCACAGCGAGGATGCGATCCTAGAACAATCAAAAAATAGACTTCCTTCACCAATTAAAGTTGTTGTATGGTGGCACAGAATTGTATAATGAGTTATTAACAGGCAAATATCCGCGATTAAAAACAACATGAACACCATGTTTGTAATAATAAAGTTTTGAAGTACCTTTCGGAAGTTGTTTGACTCAATATCTTTGGTAAGCCTCCGAAGGTCGCTTAGAATTGTCAGTGCCTTGGTGGGCGAAACTGCTTTACCTCTAGGTATACGTCCACACTTGAATGAGAGCCATATTTTAGAATAGGTCGAACGGCGAAAATATTCTAATTTCTGTAAAACAAACACATGGAAAATTTGGGCTAATCAAACTCTAGTATTCGCAGCCAAGACTAATGAGCGTACTTCTTCACTCCCTTGAAATATAAAAATTTATAATCTATAAAATAAGGTTAAATATATTTTTAGCAGAAAGTACCATTATATAATTGTGCAAGAAGCTGTTGACAGTTGTTAGATGGCACTGCTAAAGTAGATGATTTTAGCGACCAAAAATGCTACGGGCAAGCTACCGGATTCGTGTCTCAATATTTATGTTTAATGTCTTATCGCTAGAAAAACTGCCATATACGAAATTGTTAATTTGCAAGTTTAAAGGCTTGACAATACACTTTTAAATCAATTTTGTAAGTGGATTTTGAGCGCTCTTCTTACAAGTCTGGCATGCCAATATCGCATCGCTCATGATCTCTGTCAGAAAGATGTTTGTAAATTTAGGAACATAATTCCTGAAAATCATATCTGTGCGGTTTGGACAAAATATCGGATAGGTAGCTCCGATTTGTCGTATACACATCGAATATAACAGTTTGTCATTAGTATTTTTTGTGGAAATCTTAATAGGTATTTATAGAACAGTTACAACGGTTGCAAAGAAAACACATACGTAAAGAAATAAGGACATCTTGATGAAGGAGGCGAAGCAACCACTTAAAATGATTAATAAAAAGATATTGAAGAATGGACAAACACTGGCAACATTTATGATCTGCGAACAAAATTACTTGTCTGCATATTATACGAGTCAAAAATTGACATAGCGACTTAACGATACAATTCGTTTCATCCATAGCTTTGTTCAGTGTTGTCATAATTATACTGCTATACACACACACACACACACACACAAATGACTTGAATGTAGGAATATTCCATGCTTAAAACACAATAACTCGTTAGGTATTATATAACTAACGGCGACACCAACTACCGTTATATACGATCTATCAATTTTTTGTATGGAAACAAAGATCATGTTGCAAACTTTAGACTATTATCTTCAAGAGGTACCAGAAGCATTATAGAATAAAATTATTTTTTAAGATGACTTCTTTGTCTATATAAAAATCGATCTATATGACGGTGATGAAAGGTCAACTGATGTGATACCTCGTGGGCTTGTCAAGGCGAGCAGTTCATTGATTGAAATGCGCTTACAAATACTCAGGTCCTAATAGAGGTTATTGTTACAACATGTAGCTTTTTACCAGCCGATCGAGCTGACAACAACAACAACAACGACAGCAGCAGCAGTAGCAGCAGCAATTTTTTGCACGAATCCGGCGTTTTCACAAACCTCAGAGACATTTGCCGAAGTTCAAATAAGACAATGTTGAATGGGTTCTTTATGGGTTATATATGCATGAAAATGTATTGAGTTCATTATAATTCTATCACAGTATTCTAATTATTCGTCAAACTGACGCTATCTTGGGCGACCTCTATGTTTGAATCCTAAAACTATGTACGTTTAAGCTGTAAATAATTGCTTAATGTAGTTTAAATTATCCTGCCTCTGAGAGCCCCGTGGGATGTGTCAATCCATTTACATGTGCGTACTTTCTGTCACGTGTATTCCGAAACCGAGATCTAAATCCACAATTATAACTGCGACATGAACAAATGAGAAATGCAGACGTACAGTTATTCTTTTTAAAAATGTTGGACGCATGGTGAGAACCGCCTTCTGAAAGTCAGCAAATCACGGAAATAATATTATACATTGATATATATATGCAGTTGTTAATTAATATCATGAAAAAATTTTATTCGGTTATCATAATTTGTGTTCATTACTTCGTCTAACCAAATCCGGAAACATTAAAGTAGTGGATTCCGCGTACGCGACGCATCTGGATCCTCACTATGTATAATAGTTACATACGCAAGGTTAAAATCATACGTTTTCGGCAAAGCATATGTTACTAAACTATATAATCTTTTAAAAACACTTTAGCTAAAATTTATTCTAAATTTTAAATCTAAATCTAAAAATGTCAAATTTCATTTTGTAGTATGGTATTCTACCCATCTTTATTAAACATTTTAAGCCTAACAACGTAAGTGTAAATGTCTATCTATACGTCTACAATCGTTTTTTTAAATTTTTTTAAATTCTAGTTATTATTATACGATTTTAACTTCGTAAGGTAGTTTTATTCCACTCGTTTGAATCTGTGTTTAATAGCCAAGGTCTTGTAGTACTAAAAAAAAAGTCTCATTTCTATTACCGTAAAATTAACTCAGAAAATTAAAAATCGGTTTTAACTAACCTCTCTAATGTAATAACAAATGTGATCGTTCTCAGATAAGCAGATTCATTAACATCACAATAAACATTTAAAACCAGTGCAGTAAATCCACTAACCTTCTTACTTTCCGCCAGGGACCAAAAGAAATAGTTCGATGAATTTTGATCTCTGTGATGAAGCTTCTGATAGATGGCGCTCACATCGAGCTCAGTGAAGCGCTAAAACTCAACTTAATCACTTTTAGTGACGACTACTAATGTTCTGAAATAATATACCGTTTATAGAAATTAACTTGAAATAATAATCATAGTATAGTCAACACTATTACGCTCATAGTTTTCAAATACGTTCTATGTATAACTTATTGATACTGAACGGTAAATACAATAGCTTTAATCTATGAGGCGAATAGCCAGCTATACCGTTGTTATACCGAGCTATACCGAGACTAATTATTATTAGGTTTTGGAAGCTTGTTTGGCTTTATATGAGAATGTATCAGAACCTGAAAGGTTCTGATACATTCTCACATAAAGCTCACAAGAGGCGGCGATAGGTTAGGATGATGTTAACATGAAGCTGTCTGATCTATGACCACCGACTGCTTAGATCAAATCCTATGCCTTTTAACATTCGTAGTATGAGCCTATATTTGCGCTCCAGCAATCGTCGTTGTGGTAGTATATGATCTATGCATGCCGTTACCAGAAAACTATAAGAGACGCCATGCAACGCTATCTCTCACTGTCAGATAGTACAATGAACAGAGACCCATTGCGATTCAGAAAGCGTTGTCGTCTATGTGTTCAACGGGTCCCTTCGACAAATTAACACACGAAGGACGACGTTGACAAACATGTAGACAGCCAGGTTTTTTTGCATGAGGTGAAATCTCCTGGCCGAAAATGTGTATTGTCCTGATCGAAGTATGAGCATTGCATCAAAACAAATCTTACAGTTAAAGCAGCACATAATTTGAATCGAAGTCTACTTTTTTGAGAACTCCGTGCTCTTTCATCCGTTATGCTGCTCGCTTGTTTTTATTCAGCGTTCTGTATTATGGGAAAGCACTTCAATGGCATTTACAATGATCAAACATAATCCAGTTATGCGCTCGGATTAAGATAATCAGGCTACTTAAAAGTTCCTAATTTCAAATTAACCCATGGGTTTCATAACTGTAACTCTAATATCCCACTTAACGAGCTGGGGGGGGGGGGGGTCAATGACGAACAAGAGCCCCAGTGTGCTCCTGTAGAAATACCGCAAGTCTCAAGATCTAGAAGCTGTGCGGCATCCGAGGATCGACCAAGGAAATATTTAACGCGCGACCGTGGTGCTTAGTTGCTAACGAACAAACAAAGACAGCTATCTGGATTTTTACGTTGGAAATGTTTCTAAACATTAAAAATAAACAAATGTCGGCATAGCTAATAATAGAACATAAATTTTTCAAAAAATAATAGGCTCAAGTATCGAAGTACTAAGCGCTAGTTGAAATCCGCGCTATCGCATCAGAAGAAACGTTTTAATTTTTCTCCGATTTTTCGCTAAAATTTCGTAAGCTTTTAAAACCCTGCAAATGCAACAAACAATTTAGAGATTGTAAAGGTTAAGGGCTAGTTATGTAAATCTTTCTATTCTGAGCAGAAATTCACGTTGGAATGAAATTTGTTCTTTTACTTGCGTTGTATAAAATATCTTTTGCCACATCGACATTCGTTTACCATTTCGCTCGTATGTTGCATTGTGGCGGATAAATAGCCTGAACCAAGAAATCCAATAGTTCCTAGTCCAGGTTTGTTTAAGTTTTGTCAAACCTGATCTTTTCTTTCTGTACCTTTCAAACTATCATAATCATTCTGCTTTTGAGACTTTTCGTTTGCTCAGAATAACTCGTTTTATTATTAACAGATGCCACCACTTTGAGCTGCAATGCTCAGTTTCCTTATCATAATACCGTACCTTATCATAATAATAACTATTATTGCTACGATATAAATATCTACTACGTGAATATTTTCCACAGATACATTTTCCTGTGATGATGGCTATTTAATAGACTATAGATGCGAAACGTTCCGCTATTTTCTGTAGTTAGATGTATACCAGCATTCCGAGCAGCTATTTGCTCGAAAAGCTGATATGAAAAACCCAAATATTCTTATAACTCCTAACGAATTATTCAAGCCCAAATAATTTAAAGATATCAGTGATTCTTAGCTACGAGCCGAACCCATAGATAATTTATTTGGGTTGTGATTCACTGTTCTGACTAACTCCACACTTTCGTAAATTTAACTATAATTATTTTACTGAAGAAAAGTCTGTTCCTTCAGTCAAACCGTCAAAAAGCACTGCTACACGCACTACTATAATCATTATATATAGATACCCGAACTATGCTATCTCAGCTGAACATTGTTAATATTAATGTAAGTTACTGGATTTGAAGGCATGGCTAGACGACTTCAAAAGGCGCATCTCAAGTGCAGTCTATAAACTCATCAAAATGTTACTTTTAAATGGAGGGGTTGCACGGCAAACTTGTGGATACGTTACTTAACATGTGTTATTGTTTAAGCAGTTCCTTACCTTGATATGATAAGAATCATTTAAAGAAGACCTGTTAACCTAGCAATGTAAATAAAAAAAAGCATTAAAAAAACTCGTAGAAGGTAGTAAACTAATACTTTCAGGCTTCCTAGGTAGCCATGTGCCAGATAAAAGAGGGAAGCAGAGGCAAATCCACAGCTTAGCAGTGAGTTCATTGGTTGACCATGCCGTAATTTCGATATTCGTCTTGTACGTGGTTGTGGTTTTCAGCAGCAAACAACGTGAGTGCCGATATGTTAAATCAATGTTGTTTTAAGACTAGGAGCTGACATATTTTAGGCAGGAAGACACATCCTTAGACAAACGTGCATTAACTTTCTTTCATAAAATCAACTGGATAGAAGTGTGAATGAGAGCATTCATATATCGAGCGTTAATACTGTGGGGTCCTGCAGACGTTAAAAGGAAGAAACTGAAGCATGGGCATTCCTGACAAAGGTAGTTTGGATGATACAACGTAGATATTAGTAACTGTAGTAGTTTACACACCCTTATATATATATATATATATATATATATATATATATA